>NC_133535.1:102807913-103114609 GCF_048544455.1 Silene latifolia
GATTTATGAATTTTTGATGAAAAATCATATAAATAGTGACTATAATTAGTTATAATGCTAAAACATACTTCATGACTAAATAAAAACGTCACATGTTTCATTTTATCATATATTACAGATCTAAAAGTGAAAAGTTGATGAAAATAAATTTTCTCATATTTTTATGGTCATATTTGTTAAAACCGATAAACCGCAACATTGTTTTTCTCGATAAATTTTCGAAATTTTTAACCTAAGGTTTGAACATTATGAGTGTCATGGTATTTTTCCAGAATTTTCATGAGTTTAAATTTCAAATTTTGGAATTATTTGAAATTTTTATAATTTAATTTGGAGTTTATAGTATACAATTGTATTTTTAGGTCCATTTATGAACAATATTAAGAAATCAAGTTTAATTATTGTCAAAATGTTAATGGAGACTAAGTTTTGAGTCCTAATATGGTTAGGGTAATTAACTTGTACATAAATATGAATTTATGTAATTATTTTGATTTTAACAAGTTATAATCACGCAAATCCATAAAAACCGATAAATTATACGATATTGGCTCTTAAAGGGCGATTTAGCATAAAATTAAGCATGTTCATACATATTACAATGCTGAATTTTATTTATAATTGTCATATTTTAATTTTATGTAATTTTGAATTATGTAATTTTACTTAGTATGGCCTTAGTTTTAATTGGTATTACTCGAAATTTATGGGAATATCGATTCGGTTGTAATTATTGTGATCTCGTATCACCGTTTTGTAATTTAATAGATTTATCTGTATTTACAAATGTATAATAGGAAATTATGTAATTTTTATTTATCGTTTGTAATTTCCCGGAGTTTCCATGAAGACGGTGTTACCTCGAGATGCGTGACAAGACCGAAGTTCAAGGGACCAATGGAGTTGGTTTCCGAATTTGTAATAGTTTATTAGATTTACTATTTTAGGAAGGCCATAATAGGACTTAATTTTTTTTTATGCTTAGCATTTTCTTTATTTGTTTGCATGCATCGCTAAATCGCCATAACTTAACATGCATTTTAAATCGAGTTTATCGACCGTGTCAATTACAATTATCGTAGTTCACCGCTTTAGTTCACTTAAAACGTGATAGATAATAAATTGACATGACCTCTTGCTAAATAAACAATTGAGACTTAGCCTTACCAAAAATTAGAAACCATGAAAACCTATTTCGTGAGGGAGTGCGCTCGGCCAAATCGGGGTACAAATCTTGTTACGTAGAGGAAGTGGGTGATAAATGTCTATCCACCGAATTCATGTTGATGAGGGTTGTATCGCCAAAGCGTGCCCAAGTTAATGTGAATTTGGATTATGGACACATTTATTCGAAATTTGGGTTGAACTCAACAAAAGTATCCACCGAGTTATATTGATAAGGGATGTATCGCCAAAGGGTGCCCAAGTTAATATGAATTTGGATCTTGGAATCATTTATAATAGTTGGGTAGAGGTCACTATGTAAATGCTTTACTTGTTAAATTATTTACAAGTATTATTATAGCGATAAATGTTTTGTTTTCATTATTCCGTTATCATATTGTTCTATTTCTTTACCTCAATTTATACGATATCATTTCGATTTTAATTCAAATCGCCATTGAAACATCGTAACTAAAGACAAATATGAATTTTCTTCTAAACCCTCGTGTTATCCATTGGAAGGATCTCTTATGAAGAGTATAGATGAAAGTTATTCATGATCAAAAGGGTTTTTGATTCTTGACTAACATATCTACTAGAAATGGATTATTTCTCACGTGCTTAATTAAGTTAAGTACTTTGAAACGTTAAATCATTTTGGTAACTAGATTTGTTGGAAATCAAAATTGACCAAAATACCGCAACCACTTCAATGGAAGTTTTAAGACTAAACGAAGGAAATGAAGAGTAGTCTTCATGAATTTCAATTTTGCTTCTCTTAGCAAAGACTCATTGAAATGAGTGGGAGAATTCTCTTAAACCGTTAAGAAAAGGATGAGGTTTAAAGAAGTAAAATTAGAATGGAATTGATACAAGGTAATGGTAAAAGTAAAGTCATTGAGAATAACGATACTAAACCTATCAATCCCGACCGATAAAGTTTCCATTGTCTTAATTGTTGGAAGCTAGAAAGGAAACTACCCCAAATTATTGAAGAATCAGCAAGTTAGTTGTGGGACATCTAATGAGACCTTCTTCTTTAAATGTTTATTTGATTGACATAAATTTTGCTAGTACTACTTCGTCAATATTAGAAACCAGTGGTAGTTTTCATCATTCTATTTGATACATAGGATTATTAGAATATGACGACTAGCAATAAATGATGTCGAGAGATAGAGTCATTGTGTACTCAATCTAGTTTTGGACTTATAGTTGTACTTTAATTATGACTATTAAGTGCATAAACTCTAAATAAGAATATAATTTTGTTAAGATACAAAAGAGGTTTCACTTTTGTGACCCTTTACACCACGATTTGATGTATGGCTAGCCCATTATCAAGGTAATTATATTCTAAACCAAACTAGAATGATATATCATGTAGATGATGCAAGACTCAAATTGGTAACCCAAGATTAAACCTTAAATTCTGGAATGATGAACGCAAAGAGTTATCGAGTACTCTTGGAACTAATAGATTGTTAATCTTATGGTATATGCGTATCTTGTATTCAAAGCAAGATGTCTCCTGCCTTTTGGTTGAAATGGAGATCGAGGTTGTAAAATCATTGATCCAGAATAGGTTGATCATTTTCTTTTACCAACGATTTAAGTTGACACTATTGTGTTCACTTAATAAGGTAAATAGAGAAATCCTTGAAGAAGTTCAAAGAGTTTAAAGAATCACGATTTAGTCATAATGGGATTATCAAAGTAAAGACTTTGATATAAGCCAAAGGAAATGTGATATAGTATCACAAATTAATCTCTCTTAGCACGCATTATGGGATAATGTGTGGTTGGATAAAGAAATCAAACGCTATTCGATATGGTTTGGACTTTAATCAAGTCACTTTGAGTTACTTGATCCTTTTGGGGATTTTATCATATTGTTTAAATTATTTTTCCACTAAATCTAAAATAATTCATATGAAATATGAAATGGTAGGGTACCATGCTTGTAAGTTTTTCACAAGAAACAAATGCTCATTTTTCCTTACAATAATCACGAGTACAACGGGTTTGTGGCTCGTGAAGCTGTCTTTCTAGAATATAGGTTTATTTCTAGAAGACAGAGTGAGAGAAATTATTCAATAAGAGCCACAAAAGAATTGTGTCAAAAATTGTATGTCGCAAGAAACTGGTTTTTCTTGGCTACACCCGTTGTTTCTTCGAAACCTAGGAGGTTGAACTCATCACTTATTGAAAATGATGAATTCATGTTACTTTTTAAGAAAGTAAAAAGCTTACAACTTACAAAGAAATTGTTTGATTCAAGTTACTTCTGGAAAGTAATGAGCTAATGACTTACATGAGAGTGTTTAAGTCACAACTCATTACAAGGCTTAGAGCCATGAAAATCCAAAATAAATTCCAAGTGGAATTGTTGGATATCTAAGAGAGATGTCATAGCTTAATTAGTTGCAAAGTGTTTTGCACTATTCGGATCTTCTTAGGGATTGCATTTCATTATGATGAGATATATAACGAGTGAATCTAAAACCCACTTCTTCAAAGAAGGAATGTATTCTATACATGTTATGAGTTTTGTAGATTTTTACAATCCTAAGGCAATGTGAAACTTAAGAGATAGTCTTAAGTAGGACATTAATGAGTTGGAGTCAATGTTTTGATCATGTTATAAAACTTTTCTCAATGGGTCGAGAAGTTGTGTTTATACATGAAGTTTAGTGGGAGTTACGGAAATTTTAATTAGTCTTATATGTGGATGACATATTGATCATTGAGAATGATTTAAGACTTTTGGATTTGTATAATACATCTTTAAATATCCAGATTTATGGAGATAAATCTACATGATATTAGCACCAAATAAGAAGTCTTATGTTGATAAGATTCATGATTAGTTCAATCAAGTTGAACATATTTGATTGACTCCATTTGCTTCCGCTGCCGGATCAATTAAATGAGTAATGATGTATAACACTTCATATACTTTGAGTATGATGAATTAGAATTGTTTCAAATCGAATTTAAGTAATAGTTACCTAGTAGCCATATAGATTATCCTTAAGTGCTTGAGGAAACATTAAGGATGTAAAGTTAAGTGTTTTTGATGCAATTCACAAATTTGTGTAAGGGCTTACACTAATGACTATTGAGATTGTATAAGGTTTCGGAACAAAAAAACCGTATTCAAAACACCTAAAGATGGTTAAGGAACCATTGTGGCTATGTTATTTAAGAAATAGATTTGCTAGAATCGTTCTAGGCAATAAAGAACAATGAGAGATATTTACAACGGAAATTGAGTACACTTGCAATCATGAGATGTGCAAGAAGGATGAGTCCCGCACACTGTGAAAACAGTGGGAGCTATTCTAAGGCTAGAGGGCCTATGTCTAGATTGGATCTAGACGCGTACTCAGAAAGTTTTGTAATGCAAATGTATACATTACAAAGGAAAACGAGTATGTAGTAAGCTTGAGTAAGGTACAAGAAGTTGATAAAACCTACTAACCAAAGCCTTCTCATAAGCTTAACATGATGAGTCATGTCATATGTCATTTCAATTGGATTGAGATGAACAACTACGTACAAAGATCAAATTGGATTATAAGAATATGAAATAACAATCAGGTATTGACTATTCATATGTAATAATCACATTTGTCGTTCGAGTTTTTAAATCTAAAAATTCCTTTTATACTTTGTTACATCCAAACGGGTTGTAGAGACAATATTGAACCCCATTAAAGTGAACCCGGATTAACATAGTATTTGCCCATAGTCACTTGTATGAGGTGACGTCTCGAAGTGACTAGAGTGTGATGCGATTGATGGCAAGTTCAAGTGCCATAGAGTCAGATGAGATGACTAGTCGATCACATAGGCAGACTGTTGGGAACACTTTGTCGGGCCTAATGACCGCTTATAGAGTTTCTGGCAAATATATATAGCCTGGTCGTGGCAAGAGTTACTATAGTATTCTAATGAGTCGATTCTTTTAACTAAAGACTGTTCGCCTAAGGTGGCACAGTTTCAGATTAACTTTGATTTATGTTACTGCGACCTTCGTAAATTGGGTCAAATGGGCATATTTTGGGTTATGATGGCTGTGGCTAATCGAAGGGAATAGTGCGATAGGAATTGTCCACCTCTTGCCAGGGTTAAAACAATATCTTAGGGCCACTCGAGGAGTAATGAACTGGAAATGCGTGGCCACGCTCGGAAGGTATCTATGGTAGATAATTCCGGTCAATCAGTTATTCTCCAGATCGAGGAAACCACTCTCGATATGATCACTTGCAAGTACGACCCGAAAGACACCTTGCATTGAGTGGGAGATAGTAATAGGACAAGAGAATTGGTGATGCACACTTGTCGAGGACAAGTGGGATATTGTTGGAATAAGTGTCCTCCGACAATAATGCGATCCCAACTGTCGATCATAATGATCACATGTTTAAATCTCATATTTAAGAATACATGTGGGAAGTAATATTTTACACTCAACTGGTCCACACATATCGGTAATGATTGGCTGACTAGAGTTTGACATTACTGTCATGCGACGGTGGTGATCAGTTGATCCCCTTAGGTCATATCTATAGGGAAATACTCTTAATTGATTATTTAATTAATCGTATGCCGATACGAGTTAATTAAATTGCTTAAAATTGACGGATGATTTTGTGAGTAAAGTTAACGTGTCTCATTGTAATTCGATTAAATTAGATACGGTCTAAGTAATCGAATTGTTTTATTACTTAGATTAAATTATTGTTTACGAAACAATTGAAATAGAATGAATAATTTATTATAACCACATGTATATGTGATTTATAATCATATGACCCATTTTGGTACAAGTAATTGTGAATTACTAGTTATTTTTGTATGTGATTGATGGACAAGAGTTGGTCGTCACACATCCAATAAAACACATTTATATTCTCAACAAACAACTAGTTAGTGGTAAGTCGAGGTCGATCCATGGGACGGTGTGCTTTGGGTCCTAAGTCTATCTATCTCAATTTATGCTACTGTCACAATTGATTTGGGCTTGTAGTTGTGTTCTAGACTAATGCAAGCAATAAAGTAAAACAAGCAATGAAATGAAGGATGTAAACAAATGATTAAAAGTGCTAGGATATCATGGGTTCATGGGGGATTCATGGGAGTTGATCATACAAACATGTTTACAAAGTTGCAAGCATTTAATGTTGTAGAGGAACCGAGTTGGTTTATGTCTTACGGTTCTTAGGAAGAGTTGGGTCCCGGAGCCGAATCGATTAGATTGTACAACACCTACAAGTCGACTTACTTTCCTCCTAATCACTTCTATGCATGGTCTAACAAGACTCGAGTTGGTTTATATCTTACAAGTCAAGTTGAGTAGATAAGAGATGGTTGTAAATGCAAAGATTCACAGGCTTAGCATTTCATCAAACATAACATGTGTATAGGTTGACATCACAACAAGCAAGCAATTTAATTATGAAAGCATATTAGATTAAGCATGATTAATCCCATGTTGGTTTCCCCTAATTACCCACTAATCATAGTTAAGAGACTACTCACTTATTATCATGGTAAACATGTCATTAATGACGTGAATCATCACAACAAGTGTAAACATGATAAGAGAATGAGGAAATAAACAATAAAGAGTAAAGGGTAAAAGAATTATACCAACTTAAGATGATCCAAATAATAAAGCAAAGAATAATAGAAGAAACTTGATAGATTGATGAAGGGTTGTCAATCCTCCAAAAATAACCCAATAATCTTCAATTACCCAAAAGTAACAAACTTGAATAATAATTAAGGAGAGATTAATGTGAGATTGGAAAGATTAAAGAGTAATCTAATCTAATCTACTCCTAATCTATCCTAAGAGGATTTTCTAATGTGGAAGTCCCCTTTGATTATCATCAAAATGGGGTATTTATAGTAGTGCTTCATTAGGTTAACTAAGGCTAAACTAGTAATTAACAATTCTAAGTTCTAAGCAGGGAATCGCTAGTATTTCGGAGAGATGGGCATCTTTGCTGAGGACGCCACGATCCGCTCGTCCAAGGGGTAAATCTGCTCGGATTGTTGCATGGAGGGACGAGCGTCTTAAAGGCTTGGACGCTCGGATTCAAGGCTTCTTGGACGGGCTTCTTGGCTCCTTGGACGCTCGGATTCTTCTTCAGAATCCTTCTCTTCGCAAATTCCTTATTCTTGTAATGTTAGTCTTTGGTTCTTGCCCTTCCTTCAATACCCGTTCAACCAAGATCGTCAATGTCCTTCCGAATAGGCTCAAGAGACGGTAATTTTCCACCTAATTGTCTCCTTTCCTACAAATCAAACATAAAGTAATATGAAAGCAAAATAGGAAGCATTTGACGGGTAAAATGGCTATGAGACGCTATAATAATATGCAAAATAAGTTCAAGTCGGGGACTAAATGCGCGCAAATAATGGTCACATCAAATATCCCCAAACCGAACCTTTACTCGTCCCGAGTAAAGAGGTGACAAAAACTAGACCTTTATTTAAGCTATTCTACTAATATAACCGATATGAGATAATTAGCGGGTCTCACTCCGCCCCTTCAACTCACAACAAGACAACCATGAGGTAGGATGTCTTTTTGCAAGGCAAGGTGGGCCTTGCCAAAATGGCGACACATTCAAACATTAAAGCACACAAAACAAGTAATGGATGCATCTACAAAAGAATAGCCACTTTCCTCATCTAAGTGGCGGAAATTATCTACAACGGAAGTAATTCAAGGGTACACACTCCTTCATAGATATGGTTTCTTCAAACTACTAAGCCTAGAAGGGTACCAATAAATCACCTCCAAGTTGTGTCAAGCTAGGGTACCTTTGTCCTCAATCGTTAAATGCTTTTGTCAAGAGTAGACTCCCTATGGTGTTAGAAACACTGGAGGATCACGGAATTCCCCTTCTTGCCTAGACAAGAAGAAGGGTCGTCCCCTCTCTACCACGCAAAAAGTGGATACAATGGATAAAGGGATCGATAGGATTTGAGTTTCATTTGGGAGTTTGCTTTGTTGTTGTTTTTCCCTCCAATTTATGTGGCATTTGACAATTGAGTATACTTTCTTTTTGCCATTTCTTTTGATGTTTGGCATTTCTATACTTGACAACTTTCAAATTTTTGCATTTTCTTTAGAATATTTTCAAAGTCACCCCAATTAGTAACGAGGGTGCCTTATATTTGAAGCATAGGAGTTTTTCATTTTTGTTACTCCTTTCTTTTCTTTTGATGCATTTGCAAACTTTTTTGACTTTTCATTTCAATTCTTGAACTCAAATTTTTTGAACAATTTTTGTGCCCATTCCCTTTTTGATGACAAAATGTGGTAGAACATGGATGAATGATGGTTGCATGGTTTCAAGGATCACCTTGGAATAAACGGTAGCCAAGGAGTTATCACACCACAAGGTACTCTTGACTAGGCCTTAATCCATGGGTCAAAGGTGTAACACCCCCATATTAAGAGGAGCCTTAACTAGGCCTTCCTTAGCATATAAGGGCGTTACCATCTCGGTTGCCCGAGGTAAGTAATCATCAATAGTCGATAAAAGAACAATTATAGTTATATTACAAGCATTACAACCGACTTAACGAAATAATGATACAATTCGTGAGCTACACAATATCTATATCGAAACTCGTGAGGACTCATCCCGCCAGAACTCCAGCTATCAACGACATCAACACCTGCTAAGACTGACTGCTCACCATAAGGGATCACGACAGACACATAAAACAACAAGACAACCACACAAGGTCAGTACTGAGATAAGACATGACAAAGCCAACAACATCTATCAACACAACATAGCACAATCAGTCACACACACAATCACACCCACTCCAATCAATCTCCGTCACCGACTGTCCACTGGACCAGCCCTGCCAATGGGGGACCGCAGCCGTACCCACCAAATCCCCGCTCATCATACCGAGCGATAACCCTGTCCCATTAATGTGCATATCCCCTCCCGTGGCGGGTTCCACGGAGGGCAAAACTAGGGCGTGAAGCCACTCCCGCAAGTGACTCCACTCAGCCGAGGACGCACCTCGAGAACCAGAGACAAACAATCACAGACAGCTGCAATAAAACAACAACCAACAACCTGTATACACCAACCGATTACCGCATATACGCTGCCACACAAACACAACTACTACACAACAACCACGACACAACAATCGACACACTAGACCATCCACAGAAACTGAGTAGGCGAACCTACCTTTGGGTAACTGCAACCATTCCATGTCCACACACGCAACATCCAGCAACCAAGCAACACCTATATATACAACACAACCATCTATTACTACCAAGCAAACCCTAACTACAAAGACAAGGATACGGATGATGATGATGACATACCTACAAGAGAAAACCTGGCAAAAGACCGCTACCCGACTCAAGCTATGCTCTCCCAAGGCACAAGAACCTTCAAAGGCTTCCATAGAGGTTATATGGTGAAGGGAAGGGGAGGAGGCGACCTAAGGATCTGAAGAAATGAGGCGGAAATGATTTGCGGATTTAACAAAACACGATTGTAAACCCTCGCTGAAAACCCGCTACTCGATCGAGTGGCCCACCCACTCGCACGAGTGGCCCCTACTCGATCGAGTATCTAAGCTACTCGATCGAGTAGCCTCTACTCTATCGAGTACGACCCCTAACTCAAGGCACAGGATAACTTTGGTACGCACTTCTAAGGACTATTACCGCTCCTAAGGTCAGTCAACGCTGGTCAACGGGTCTCTAAAAGGGCGGGTATTACAGACTTCCCCCCCTTAAAAAGAACTTCGCCCCGAAGTTCAACTCACCTATCTCAAAGCACAAGACACGGGATAAAACAACATCACTACTCTTCGGACATAGGTCACTACTCCCCGGAAATACCATCCCCCATGTCATCATCATCAACTGTCTAATGCTCCACATAGATCGATCTCTACAAGCTACTACTTGAAATACCAGCCTCACAACACAAACCGGCACGACCAACGATTACCCAACACATTACGAGATTACACTTTCACTAGCAACAACCATCGACACGAAACATGTCTCATATCAACACGCAGCATGACTATACCACCATGTTACTCAACAACGCGATTCTATTCCAACACGTGACATCATAACTATCTCTTTATGACCGTCTTTTAAAAGCACACTACCAACTTTTACTTCAGTACACGAATTATTCAACGAACCAATGCAAAAAATTACAACTTCATACAAGAAATGTAACCAAAGTGATAGAAAACCTTATAAACAAACAACAAAATATTTACAATATCGCCCTTTTTATTTTGTGACGTTAGTCTTCCCCTCTAAAAGGAACTTCGTCCCCAAAGTTCACTACCAAATCACTATACATGTTACGTACTACATACATCTTGACATATATCCATCCATATTACTCATTATGGACATTACTCATTAATATATAACCATTAAACCACAAAACATATGCAACCCCATTCGAATAACTAGCCGCCGTCAAGAATTCATGTATATATCAATTGTACATTTATATAGGAAATACGCCATTCCCGTGAATTATAAATAGCAGACATTACGGATGTAAAATGAATGCAATACGAAACAATTACTACTTCACTATTTGTTACGAATACGCATCTAAAATCCAAACACGACTTCCAACATATGAAATGAACGGTTCAAACATGTTACTAATCATCAATAACCATGTTAAACACCAAACATGTAAATTATATAACCATTAAATAATTTTAATGTTACAAAAAGTTCCTGTAACAGTGCAACTCGATCGAGTATACAGTGGTACTCGATCGAGTGTCTTGGCTACTCGATCGAGTAGCCCTGAGATCAGAATGCTGCATATCCGTCACACCTGCAGCTACTCGACCGAGTGTGGGGTACTCTGTCGAGTAACTACAGGTCAAACTTTAGAGAACACCTATAATAACACCACATATATATATATATATATATATATATATATATATATATATATATATATATATATATATATATATATATATACATGTATATATATATAAGCGTCACATAACGCGAGTCGGGATGACTTCCCGACCCCCAAAATCCTGCAACAAGGTCAAACTAGCAAATCCGGCCTTACGGCCATCCGTACAAACCACAATAAAAGTTCCAACTAAGAACGACTACCATCATCCAACATCATCAACTATAAACAAAAGAAGGAAAGAGGAGTATCACTCCTTCTGCTGCTGCTGCTCATCCACCATCTCTTCTCCACCACCATCTCCTCTCGAGGTGCCTGCTCCCGATGACCCAATGCCCGCATCAACCCCTGCTCCAGCTCCAGGACTCACGTACCATGGGGTCAAGCCACCAAAAGCAAAGGACTGTGGTGTCCCCCAGGCTGACTGATCCACCCCGTAAGAGTGGAAAACCCCACTATAGTCCCCAACTTTGCTCCACCACACCGGGGTGTCAAAGTAGATGACACTCTCTCTTCCAAGTAGCTCGAATGCGTCTCCGGGGTGTCGAGGTAGGGGTAACAAGGAAAAGGGTGCTGCTGCGGTGGTGCTGCCAGTCGTGGTCTAGTCTCAGCTGTCCTCTCCCTCACTCGACGAGGTCCTCTCCCCAACCTGGGTCTCTCCTCCACCACTGCCACATTCTCCCCCGTCTTCGGCTCGGGCATCACCTGAAGGATCGTGTCATCAATGAGGTAGGTCTATAACTGCCGAGGTACATCGTTATCCTCCTCCTCCTCATCGGATTCAACAGCTACCACCACCGGGTCTAACGGCTCTGTCGGTGGGAGGTGCTTAGGAGCCGGGATTCTCATCCAGCTCATACCCCACACCCTCCAAGCTAGGCTACCATCAGCTAAAGTTCTCAACCACTTCAGGTCGAGGTAGTAGTCTTTGTCCATGGTAGGCACCGGTGTAGATAGAGGCACGTACTCAGAAGAAGCCTCAAAGAAGGCTAGCTTTTCAGCTAGCCGAGTGGCGATAGCACCACAGCTCAGGTACCGGGTGGTAGAAGTAGCCATCAAAGCCAGGCTAGCACACACCATGGCGGGAGCATTAAAGACCACCTTCTCGGTCTGCTCCGGGTTCAGATAAGACATCAAAAGCAACAGTTCATGATTGTTCAGCTTACTCATATCCGGCCTCTCATACAGAAGGTTTGACAAAGAACGAAGGAAGATCCTCAAAGTAACATGTTGAACATCATTAATCAACATGTTGCTGGAGGTGGGAGCTGGCTTTCCGGAAAGGCAAGGCATAAGGCGGCAAACACCGCACTCAGAAGGAATCTCACTGATAGAATCCTTGGGAGGCTTGGCCAACCCAAGGTGAGAAGCGAAAAGGTCCATGGTCAACAAAAAACTTGTGTTCATAAGACGGAACTCAACAGTTTGTGCAGCTAGCTCGTATTTAAACGAGCTCATAAACTCCAAAGTCAGGAAAGGGTATGAATGCTTCCTCAACCGATACAACCCCATGAATCCCAAAGTCTCGAAGATATGACGGACATCCGTCTCAATTCCCAAGTCATCAAGAAGTGTGGTATCCACACAACGGGTGGGTCTCATCTTGCGTTTTTGCAACGCCACAAATCTCTCCATTTGTTTATAGTCTACAAACACCACCGAAGGGTATTCCGGTACAGCGGGTACCACGGGTCCACTACCTTCCCCAACTTCGGGCTGTGAAGCCCACCCCCTCTTAAACTGACGGGTCCCTATGTTTAGTCTCGGCATCTGTTTCAGCATACGTTTTAAACAAACTTGCATAGGCACTTAAATCACATAATTTACACAATTGAACATATAATAATCATCTAGGTGCACACTTTCACCAACAAATTCCCAATTTGATACATAAATTCAGTTTATAGTAACTCAGACGATCTCTATAGCTGTGAAAAGTTTAACATGATAAACATAATCTACTCGGCCAATTCGGATATCATGGCATGGCTCAAATGCTACCCCATATAATTACTTGATAACATGTGAAATATTCATATATGTTCATAGAAAGGCAACTTAAAACATGTCATCATCAACCTTCAACATTAGAAGCAATTAACTCAACTAGACTAGTCAGACGGTCTCTACAGCTGTAACAAATTGACATATTCATCAGGAAATTAACATCACCATTACCATAATAAAGTTTAACTCTCGCATATTCATTCATATCCAACACTAAATTTTTAATAAAGAAAACGAATTTCAATTTGGGGCACTTTTAAGACGGAGTTTTAAGGCAAGTTTTAAGATGAAAATCACCAAAATCCAACTTCTAACATAATATGTGTAACATATAATACTCAATTTCATCATCCAACATGTAGAAATCAACCAAAAATTAATTTTGATTTTGCAAACCCTAGAAAAATTCGCCTCCAATTTGGCAATTTCTATTCTATTTTTGGAGCAATTAATCATCAACAATCATGAAAGGGAAGCATATGAATCACATTACAACAATTACAAGCAACGATTCGTCCATATGAATCGAAATTTCAGTTAATTCTACCATTCTAATAAGTTCAAAGTGATAAAACATGTAAATAGTGAAGAAATTCATACCTTGATTAGATATGAAAGTAAAAGAACGAAATCAAACAAAGAAAGCAACCCCAAATTAGTCACCACCAACACAAGAATAGATGAGTTTTGAGAGATTTAGGGCTTAGGGTTTCGAAATAAGGAAGATAGAATAAAGGGAATAAGAGGAAATAAGGGTTTTAAGAAACCCATAAGAGGCTCTGTACTTTAGCCTACTCGAACGAGTGCCTAGGGTACTCGATCGAGTGCCCTCTACTCGATCGAGTAGGTGCTATTTCGTCGAGTATCTGCAGGAAATTTCTACATCCCGACGTCATAGCTTCCTAACTAGATCGAGTGAGGTCTACTCGGTCTAGTAAGCACTCGCACTCGGTCAAGTAAGCTTGAGTACTCGGTCAGAAATACGAAATAAATTGAAGATTCCTGCAAAAACAATATCGCGTGTCGATTCTAAACCATGTTCGGAATTCGTCACCGGTTATCATACTCACTCATGTATTACCATTACTGCTCAAACATATCATACCGTCTCCTCAGATAAGATTCATATCGCGTTACACTACAACAAATTCACACAACTCGGCTTACCTGTTACCGAGTCATTCATATACACAATTACGTCACTATATCATATCTAACTCATTTTACCACATTGCTAGCGAACTTATGCTCACGTCAAGTTAAAACATATAATTAACGATAATCATTCTCCCATATGTCATTCAAATGCATTACTATCATGTTCCAAATTCAATCATAAGCAAATTATTCTACACAAATTGCTCATTACACAACGGAAACTTCCAACCATTAAACATTGCACAAATGCATCACTACCTGCTATTTCTCACATTATAACTCAACACTCCTTTAACTATCATCATTATAGCTACGGTAGGACTTATAAACTCATATAGGATTACCATTACCGACCACTTGAAGCAAACACCAACATAATCACTTTTCATACTGCAGCATACACTTCCACACTTTTCACGCATTCTAATTAAATAAAACCTACATCGCATAAGCTCACTAATTATACCAAAACTTCACCATACACAATCCAAACGCAACTATCATGCCCATACCAACTTTAACAAAGACTCGACCATAAATAGTTCCGACGCAATCAACACACACATTACGTACATACACACGGACTCCGCATTCCCCTACCCAGTGACTGGCTTAAGTACAATGAGGCCAAGATTTTGAAATGAGGGCGCCTACTCACCCAAAACCTAAAATCAGCTGGGGCTCTCATTATACATACACCAGGGTCATTTTATTAGACTCACTACGTTCATTATGTTCATTGGTTACAGGTTCCAAAATCGTCGCTCTGATACCACTTTGTAACACCCCCATATTCAGAGGAGCCTTAACTAGGCCTTCCTTAGCATATAAGGGCGTTACCATCTCGGTTGGCCGAGGTAAGTAATCATCAAAAGTCGATAAAAGAACAATTATAGTTATATTACAAGCATTACAACCGACTTAACGAAATAAAGATACAACTCGTGAGCTACACACTATCTATATCGAAACTCGTGAGGACTCATCCCGCAGGACTCCAGCTATCAACGACATCAACACCTGCTAAGACTGACTGCTCACCATAAGGGATCACGACAGACACATAAAACAACAAGACAACCACACAAGGTTAGTACGGAGATAAGACATGACAAAGCCAACAACATCTATCAACACAACACAGCACAATCAGTCACACACACAATCACACCCACTCCAATAAATCTCCGTCACCGACTGTCCACTGGACCAGCTCTGCCAGTGGGGGACCGCAGCCGTACCCACCAAATGCCGGATCATCATATCGAGCGATAACCCTGTCCCATTAATGTGCACATCCCCTCCCGTGGCGGGTTCCACGGAGGGCAATGCTAGGGCGTGAAGCCACTCTCGCAAGTGACTCCACTCAGCCGAGGACGCACCTCGAGAACCAGAGACAAACAATCACAGACAGCTGCAATACAAGAACAACCAACAACCTGTATACACCAACCGATTACCGCATATACGCTGCCACACAAACACAACTACTACACAACAACCATGATAAAACAATCGACACACTAGACCATCCACAGAAACTGAGTAGGCGAACCTACCTTTGGGTAACTGCAACCATTCCATGTCCACACACGAAACATCCAGCAACCAAGCAACACCTATATATACAACACAACCATGTATCACTACCAAGCAAACCCTAACTACAAAGACAAGGATACGGATGATGATGACGACATACCTACAAGAGAAAACATGGCAAAAGACCGCTACCCGACTCAAGCTATGCTCTCCCAAGGCACAAGAACCTTCAAAGGCTTCCATGGAGGTTATATGGTGAAGGGAAGGGGAGGAGGCGACCTAAGGATCTGAAGAAATGAGGCGGAAATGATTTGCGGATTTAACAAAACACGATTATAAACCCTCGCTGAAAACCCGCTACTCGATCGAGTGGCCCCTACTCGATCGAGTATCTTGAGTAGCCTCTACTCTATCGAGTTCCACCCCTAACTCAAGGCACAGGATAACTTTGGTACGCACTTCTAAGGACTATTACCGCTCCCAAGGTCAGTCAACGCTGGTCAACGGGTCTCTAAAAGGGCGGGTATTACAAAAGGATACTAGCATGACACATCCTAGGGTGTTTTACAAGTATTCTAACAAGCAAAGTCTTAAGAAGAAAAAACATCTACTGGGGCCTATATACACTTGTCACGCTTCCCAAATAGACGGTTTCACAAAATTTTTCCTAAATGCAACTATATGTCATGATGCAACTAACATTTATACATCCTAATGCATATTCTTCTACCAACTAGTATGCCAAATAATCTAAATGCAATCCTAAATTCACATTGTTTATACCGCATAATCAAAATAAAGCCACATAGTCATTAACATAGAGAGGAAAAAGGAGATTGGAAAGATCATACCATGCGGTCTTCAATATCCTCATGTCTCGGATGTGGCGTAGTCGATCAATGTGAACAAGGATGAACAAACACAATATATACAAACAATATATACAAGACTACGCTACAAAGGAAATGAACATATTTTTGGATTTTTCAATTTTTTTTTGGATTTTGTTTTTATGAAATTAAAAGACATATTTTAGTGATTTTTCAAAATTTTTTAATTTTTATGTGTTTTTGGAATATAAATTCCCATCCCCCACTTTATTTTGGACATTGTCCTCAATGTACATGTAGGAGTAGGAATGAAAAAGAAAGTACATGTTTTTGGATTTTTGAATAAATGCAGTGATATGAATGAATGCATGCTCTAACTAAATGCAATTCTATATGACATATATAACAAATGAATGCAAACTAATCTACACTAGATGATGCATATTTTCTATTAAACTATGGTCACCTATGATCAAACCTCCCCAAACCGATTTAAACACTATCTCTAGTGTAGAAAAGAATAGGATTGGTCATTAGTGACTATGCATGAATTCTAGTCTATATGCAACTATCTACATGGGGTATATCACAATGCAAACTATACTATATGAAAATGCAATATGAAATATAATACAAGTGCATGTGAAGACTAAACTAAATGCAATGCACTATACAAAAGAGAGGGGGGGGGGGGAGAGAGAAGAGTATCATACACATGGAGGTGGTGAGGTAGGCATCTCTCACTCGTCATCATCATCTTGGGGGTAGCCATACCTAGTAGCGCTTCCTCCTTGGTCATACCCTCCTCCTTGACCAGAGTATCCTCCACCTTGACCACCAAAGTTCCTGGCTTGGTTCCCTTGATTAGGGAACAAAAGATGTGGTTGGGCCCAAGATGGTTGAGGGCCATTAGGGTCGATGTACTCTTGTTGTGCCATTTGATAGTACTGAGGATAAAGGGCCATGTAGTTATCGACCCTCCCTTCATGCACCTCAAGATCAACTCTATTCATAAGGTTCATCAAGTCATGAATACCCGGGGTATCGGGGATTTGTGGTTCGACTGGCGTATGAGTAGTAGGGTACGGTGGGATAGGCACATAGGAAGGTGGGGGAATGGGCCTTGCCGGTATCCCACGAGGTTGTGGTGGTTGGCGGGGTGCCTCTTCTCTTAGAGGGGGGTTGCCGAGAATTTGGATGTTGAGAAGGTAGCTCGGCCTAGGCGAATACGGGCTCAACCTTGGGTCGGTACCGGGTATATTCCACCCCGAAAGAACAATAGAAGTGTACCCTTTTGTGAACCATTCTACACTCCCTTCTTGAGTGTAGGTACACCACCGGTGGTGGTTGAAGACGGCGTCCTCATCAATCAAAGTACTCCCCTAAAAGGGTGTATAAGTCCCATATTGGTTGAACCCGAGATAAAGGTAGTTTGCCACGATAGTAATTAGACCTCCCATCACGAAGGTCTTAAGTTGGGTGTTTCTTTGAGAGAAGTTAAAGAATCTCGTAAGCATCTCAAGGGGGGTATTGAAGTTGTACCTCCTTGTCCCCCAGACATTTAGATAGGACTCAAGGAATGTCAAATCGAGGAGAGTGCACCTATCTTGCTCATATCTCCCATTAATTGTGCCGCTACTTTAAACGTTCGCACGATCCGAATCACCGGGTGTTGAATAGCAAAGGTGTAGCATTGTTTTTGGTGAATGAAATCCCTCCTGAAAATAGCCTTCCATAATAGGTCCACATCAAAATCGGAGGGTTTGTTGATGTTGTTTTTTGGCACAGTAAGACCAAAAATATGAGCAAATTGGTCAAGTGATAGGCTATGGTCAATGTTGCACAACCTAAATTCCATACCAACATTCACCCTCATGTTCGAGACAATACGAAGGCTGCTCAAAAATTCCAAGGTGAGGCTAAAGTACGTCTCTTCATGGGCATGGAATAATTTCCCTATCCCTAGACCGTCAAAGAACATTTCGGTCTGGTACCTTATCCCTAGGGTTTCTAGCACCTTAGTATCAATAAACTGAGTCGGTTTGTAATGCTTACCTAGCAACTTGACGAACTTGGTACGGTGGGCATCGGATGTGAAGAGTACCTCTGGAAAGTGCTCAAGTTGCTCCACCCCTCCTCTTATCACGGGATGAGAGTTTCTTGGTATCACCATTTGTTGAGGGGATGAAGAAGACGAGCCCTTGCGTTTCTTGGTAGCGGCTTCAACAAGTTTCTTGGCTTTTCCCTTGATGTTCATCATTTTCGATTTGGGAAAGTTAGGGTTTTGTTGTTTTTGTTGAGAAGGGAGTGTTTTGGGGATGAAGATGAGTAGATTGTGTTTAGATAAGATGAGGAAATGAGGGATGGTGGGGGTAGTTTTATAGAAAAGAGGGTAGGACGAGCGGCTTCGGGTCGGGCCTGGGCGGATAATCTGAGAAAAATGCAGGAATCCGAGCGTCTTCGCGTGTGGGACGAGCGTCTTCCTCTAGGTGGTCCGAGCGTCGTGTGAAGAATCCGATCGGATTTCCTTACAAGGTCTTTGCCTTTTCTGGGAGCAGCAAAAGACGAGCGTCTTTGCTTTGGGACGAGCGACTTAATCGGGGACGGGCGTCTTGTTTTGAATCCGCTCGAATTTTGTTATAGTCCCAAAATTTTCTTCAGGTGTCAAGCAGGACGAGCGTCCTACAAGGAATACGGGTGTCTTTTTTAGGACGAGTGTCTTGTGCTACAATCCGCTCGGATTCTGCTAAAGAACTGGACACCACAAGGAGGGAGGCTCAAGACGAGCGTCCAGGCCTCGGGACGAGCGTCTTCCTCTGTTCTTCAAACTTTTCTTTCTTTTCTTTTGCAAGATCGTACCCTTGCACCCTTTTGATATTCCTCATTATCTTTTTCTGAAATTTTGCTCAATAAGAATGTAAGGAAACTCTCTCTCACTACTCTCATGTAATAAATTGTAAAAATGCGAAAATGTACAATATTATACAAGGTAAAGATCCTAGAAATATCTTATAAATGGTGGTTTGAGATAGGACTCCACCAAACTAGTTCAAATTGTAGAGGTTCTTGTCCATAGAGCTCAAGGCTCTTAGTAGAAGATCGAAAGCTTATGAACAAGCTCCAAATAAGCATAAGTATGGTTTGCTTAACTTCAAGACGAAGCTTGGCCAAAGGAGTTTGTCATTCATTCTTGTTTTCTTTCCCTTCTTGGCACTTGAATATTCACGATGCTTCAAACCAATTAACCCATGATTCTTGTCATTATAAGGTAAGAAGTATGGTTCATGGTTGTTCGAAGACTTCCACTCACTACCTTCTTTTTTCGCTTTGGTGACGATGATAGCATTCGAATTTATCAATGCTTCAAGAGTAGAAGGAGAATTCTCATGACCTTGATGACCGAGTTCCTTAGAAGTTGACATTGTGGGCGCCAAATTTCCACAAGTAGCTTCACGTGCAAGTTTCTCTTTGAGCTTTTCCACCAAGTAGCTTTTGTATGATGCTTTGACCTTTTGAAGAAGGTCCACCATATCCTCTCCAACAATCATTGGCTCTATGGTAGGTGCCGAGTAATCTTCATGGGAGATAGGGAAAGGACATTCACCTTCACGGTAAGATATCTCAAATGTCTCAAGGATAGGCTCCTCAAGTAGGGTGATATCACAAGTCCATTCCTCTCGGTCCTTGTAAGACACGTATTCTTCATAAGCCTCTTTTATGGTCTTGTAATCATCGCTATCTTCGTATGAATCATAAGCGGGCGCTTCAAGCAATTCTTTCTCTAACATCCCAATGTTCACATCAAATGACACACCCTCATACTCACAAAGGCCAAGAGTATTTGGCTTACTCAACCTCATGTCTTCTTCATCAAACATCACACTTTCATACTCACAAGAGCTCAATGAGGTTGGCTCTTCCCATTTTTCATTTTCCATGTCAAAAGTTACTACTTAAAATTCACATTCATGATCAATGTTCAAAGATTGGTGGGGAGTGATTTCTTGGGATTCTTTCATTTGGGCAATTTGAATCTCCAATTCCTCACCTTGGGCAACAATGGCTTGAAGAACATTGTCCCTATTTTGGCTTTCCTCTAGCATTTGTTTGAAGAAGTTTTGTTGATCTCCCATCATTTGGAGAATCATATTTTGAATGGGTTCATCATTTTGTTGTGGGCATGTGTGAAAGTGGTTGTATTGTGGTAATTGAAAGTCATTATGAAGTGGGTATTGAGCGGGTGGTTGTTGTGGATATTGGATGTGGTGATTTTGGTGGGAAAATTTGGGGTAGTGGTTAGGATTTCCATTGTACAAATAGTAAGGTAGGTTTGTGTTGACTTGCTTCTCAAACTCCCCATACCCATAGTCATACTCAAACGATCCACCACATACTCCATATGTCAAGTCTTGAGCCATCATAGCTAAGACAAGGAAACAACTACAAGCATGGAAACTACACAAAAACGGTAAGAACAATCCTTGAGGAACAAGTTCCTCAAGGTGAAAGCAAAATTAAAATAGACAAACAAATAAGAACTTAATCACATAACACCGTCCCCGGCAACGGCGCCATTTTGATGGACAAGAGTTGGTCGTCACACATCCAATCAAACACATTTATATTCTCAAAAAACAACTAGTTAGTGGTAAGTCGAGATCGATCCATGGGACGGTGTGCTTTGGGTCTTAAGTCTATCTATCTCAATTTATGCTAGTGTCACAATTGATTTGGGTTTATAGTTGTGTTCTAGACTAATACAAGCAATAAAGTAAAACAAGCAATGAAATAAAGGACGTAAACAAATGATTAAAAGTGCTAGGATATCATGGGTTCATGGGGGATTCATGGGAGTTGATCATACAAACATGTTTACAAAGTTGCAAGCAATTAATGTTGTAGAGGAACCGAGTTGGTTTATGTCTTACGGTTCTTAGGAAGAGTTGGGTCCCGGAGCCGAATCGATTAGATTGTACAACACCTACAAGTCGACTTACTTTCCTCCTAATCACTTCTATGCATGGTCTAACAAGACTCGAGTTGGTTTATATCTTACAAGTCAAGTTGAGTAGATAAGAGATGGTTGTAAATGCAAGGATTCACAGGCTTAGCATTTCATCAAACATAACATGTGCATAGGTTGACATCACAAAAAGCAAGCAATTTAATTATGAAAACATATTAGATTAAGCATGATTAATCCCATGTTGGTTTTCCCTAATTACCCACTAATCCTAGTTAAGAGACTACTCACTTATTATCATGGTAAACATGTCATTAATGGTGTCAATCATCACAACAAGTGTAAACATGATAAGAGAATGAGGAAATAAACAATAAAGAGTAAAGGGTAAAAGAATTATACCAACTTAAGATGATCCAATTAATAAAGCAAAGAATAATAGAAGAAACTTGATTGATTAATGAAGGGTTGTCAATCCTCCAAAAATAATCCAATAATCTTCAATTACCCAAAAGTAACAAACTTGAATTATAATTAAGGAGAGATTAATGTGAGATTGGAAAGATTAAAGAGTAATCTAATCTAATCTACTCCTAATCTATTCTAAGAGGATTTTCTAATGTGGAAGCCCCATTTGATTATCATCAAAATGAGGTATTTATAGTAGTGCTTCATTAGGTTAACTAAGGCTAAACTAGTAATTAACAATTCTAAGTTCTAAATAGGGAATCACTAGTATTTCGGAGAGATGGGCATCTTTGCTGAGGACGCCACGATCCGCTCGTCCAAGGGGTAAATCCGCTCGGATTGTTGCATGGAGGGACGAGCGTCTTAAAGGCTTGGACGCTCGGATTCAGGGCTTCTTGGACAGGCGTCTTGGCTCCTTGGACGCTCAGATTCTTCTTCAGAATCCTTCTCTTTGAAAATTCCTTATTCTTGCAATGTTAGTCTTTGGTTCTTGCCCTTCCTTCAATACCCGTTCAACCAAGATCGTCAATGTCTTTCCGAATAGGCTCAAGAGACGGTCATTTTCCGCCTAATTGTCTCCTTTCCTACAAATCAAACACAAAGTAATAGGAAAGCAAAATAGGAAGCATTTGACGGGTAAAATGGCTATGAGACGCTATAATAATATGCAAAATAGGTTCAAGTCGGGGACTAAATGCGCGCAAATAATGGTCACATCAGTGACATATTTTATTAATATGATGATTTTCAATATGTTAAAAATGCATTATAATGTAACATGTCATGCAACATGTCACATATGTCACAATTGACAAATGACAAAAATAAAATGGACCTCCATTTTATGCGTAGAAACCGGTTTTAGTGGAGGGAGTATTAAGATTGTGTTTTATATTTTAAACAATTAGAAACACAATGATTACCTACCTATATGTAGCCATGCAAGCCTACTCTTCTTGGGAAGAAATTTGGCTTCATGCATTGGCTCCCCACTCCCTTCCTACCCGGTTTCCCAAAGAGCAAAATAAAGAGTTTTTCCTCTTATTTTTCATCATTCTATAAGATTAAAAATATACATGTTGTATTTTTAAGTGTTGCATAAAAATTACTCTACACTTTGAGAAAGAACAAGAGAGCAAAATCACACAAAATCCTCTTCTCTTGACCGAAATACAACAGAATAAAAACATCATTTTTGTGTCCAAATTTTAAGTAAGATTAGTGTTATTACTAGTTCATAATAATATTAGTTATTAAGGGTGTACCTTGGGTATAAACTTTTGGGAGAGATTCTAATTTGAATCTTAGTTCATCCATTGTTGGAAAGCTCAAGAACTAACAAGTAGGAGATCTTGTTGGTGCCCAATAAATTCGAAACACCAATGTAAGAAGTGACGATTTCTTCTCTACTTTGTTTTATGTTTGCATGCATAAGATCTTGTTATTTATTTTATGACCAAATAAATTAATTCATATATGAATATGTATACTAATTAGATTAATGAATCCTAACAATTAAATACCTTCCTCGGGTCCGATTTCGACAATTCCGGTCCCTCATATGAACGACCGCTTCTCAGATTTATTAAATTCACCGTCTCGTGTGGATTCTTATCATCTTGTGACGGTAAATGACCTTGCTTCCTCGTGGATTGGTTCGCGGCTAACTGAGCAACTTGAGTTTCAAGTGACTTTATAGATGCTTCTTTTTGTTGGTCACTTAGCTGCCACTGCTTTGTCAAAGACTGCAACATCGTCTTTAACTCAGATAACTAGCTCACCCCACCTGAGGATGATGCACCGTGATTAGGTGTAGGAAAGGAAGGAGGATTTTGAAAGCCTTGTTGAGCCTTATGAGGAGGGACATATGGCTGCTGCTGCTGCGGTGGAGGGGTAGGATTGAGCACATTTTGACTTGTCCACCTCAAATTGGGACGGACCGCCCCTTGGTTATTATAATAGGAACCCCCTCCTTGCCTGTATTGTTGAAAAGCAAGGACCTGTTCCTTCTTTGTAAGACAGTCAATAGCAGTATGACTGTCGTTGCTCCCACACCTCTCACATGTGACGGTCTCCCCTCTAGTAAGCAAATGAACCGTCTGAGGCTCCCCAGTAGAATGCAGCTCTAATTTATCAAATCGAGCATTCATGGCTTCCAGCTGAGCCACAACTGCCTTATCAACCGTGTGAACTATTCGAATACCGTCCCTCGGGTTTCCATACTCAGCACAATGGGTCGCCATTTCCTCAATAATGGCCCACCCCTTATGATCATCAGTACTCTTTTGGAATCTTCCGTTGGATGATGCGTCAAGTATGGCTCTGTGATCATCGTACAACCCATTGTAGAACTGATTGGATAGAAACCACGGATCAAAACCATGGTGAGGAAGAGACCTCACCAACCGGCACCAAGCTTCATAGAAAGTTTCATCCGGTGCCTGCTTGAAACTAGTGATCTTGGCCCTCAGCTGATTAGTGCGCTGCAGAGGGAAATATCTCTTATCAAAAGCAAGAGCAAGGGTCTCCCAGTCTGTGATCCCTACGGCCGTACGGTCCAGTCAGTCAGCCACTCCCTGGCTGAGTCAGTCAAAGAAAAAGGAAACAACACCTCCTTAATCTTGTCTTGAGTTACCCCCTTTGTGGCGGGGATAGTAAAACAATAGTCCGTAAAGACCTCCATATGCTTCCTCGGGTATTCACCTGCCACACCTCTAAAGAGATTTCTCTCCACCAGATTGATATAGGGTGGACGGATGTCAAAAGTATTCCCATCCTCAGTCTGGAGATTGAAACCCTTAGGAATAGATGATGCTTTAGGCTCCGAATGACTTGCAATATTCGGCATCTTTACTCGTTGGTTTACTGAACAGAGATTATCTTCTACTAAAGATTGATCTTCTGTAAATAGGAAATGCAGAAGCTCGAGTTCGAAAGTACTCAAGTCTTCCTTTCATGATTCTCTTTGCAGACGGAGTCTATACCTGAACAGTCTCTCTGGCTCAGAATCAGCTGAAACTAACTCCAACCTGTTTGACCTGGGCATACACAACAGTGAAAGAAAATAAATAAGAACTGTCTCAAGTAATAAGAATTCCCTGAGACGGATAAAATAAACGAAACAAAAAACAGATAGGGCAATTCCTCCCAGGCAACGCCGCCAAAATTTGACAGGGCTGTCGTATACCTATCAAAAATAACTAACTAAACTAACTATATAGCTAGGGAAGTCAGGTCGATCTCCTCAGGGAGGCAAGATATCTGTAAAGGTTCGTCTATTTGGTCACAGAATGGGGGGTTTGTAAATTGATTTCTAAACTAATTAAGGCTTTAAAGGAAGAGAAATAAAGAAGAATAATAAAGGCAGAAAATAAGAATAAAGTGATCAATAAAGAAGGGACATGTCAGGATTTCGGTTCACTACGGTAGTCTAGTGACTCAACTGCAAATAGTCTAGATAAATTACTGTGAGATGGATATGGAAAGGTCCTTCCGATCCACTTTCTATCCTAGATTTCCACTAGCTTAACTTCCGTCCTCGTCAGGGTAGTCTACTGTTCATAGCAGGTCTATTTAGTCCAATTTTCCGATCCAGGATTAAATTTAACCAGATTAAAGGGTGACTCAGAAGCGTGCACTCAACTAAGTCGGTAAATACAGTTATATTGCCATGGGGACAGAATCTCACAAATAATTCATCTAACCTATTCACTATATCGTCACATTTCTACCGTAGATCCCATAATCCCAACATGAAATAAATTAGCTACTCATGCTATTAATATTATCAAGGCTAAACATGACAAAACAATAATAAATGTGCATAAATGAATTAGGGCAGAAATTAAAGGGAACATAACAAGTAATTAAAGTAAATAAATGAAAGATTAATATTAAGGAAGAGAGAAGGATTATAAAGGCAAGAATTCCGGCGTAAAGAACACTAGATCCGAGCAAGAAATAATCCGAAAGCAAAAGTTACAGTAGAGGGTTTTGAGAGAAGAGAGTGTAAAGCAATAAACGTAATTCCTAGATGAATAAAATGATAAGATCCTAATGACCTAATTATTGTGCGTTTAAATAGAAATAAGTTAAGTCCATAGGCTAAGAATAAGTTCACGGACTAATTAAAGCCCGTTAAAGACTAAACCACTCGATCGAGCAGTTTGAAACAGCTCGATCGAGTATTTCTCCAAGCAATCCACTCGAACGAGCAGAAATACCACTCGAACGAGTAACTCTGAAATCCAGCACTGTCGATCGAGTAAAACAAACCACTCGATTGACCAACTCAGCCATAAAAGCCACTCGATCGACCAATAAAAGGGGTCGATCGAGTATTCTTCCTCTGAACAGCTCCAAACTCGTAACCGACTGCTTCGAAGACCGTTCCTTCACGCATTCCAATGCAAGATCTCACTCTCAAAAATCCCGTCTCCTCAAAATGCATGCAAAGTAGGACGAAAATGGTACGATTCCACTACTTTCACGTTCATTCCTACAAAACGGACAAAACGAACCAAAGTAGCCAATTCGGGGCATAATGCAATATAAACAGTACAAAAGCACATGGAAATACGTGCTAAAATAGGCTAAAAAGACTACAAAATGCACGTATCATCTCGCATCACTTTTATTTTTTACTAGTCTTTCATATTACAAATGTATAATAGGAATAGCTATGTATTTTATTATTATTTGTAATTCCGAAGTTCCTTCAAGACGGTGCCATTCAGAAAGGCGTTCCGACGAAGACGGTGTTCTTGGGAGGCGTGTCACTTGAAGATTCAAGGGACCAAAGGAGTTGGTTTCCGAATTTGTAATAGATTATTTGATTTTCTATTTTAGGAAGGCCATACTAGGAATTTATTATTTTGCTTTAAATTTCTTTTAATATGTTGCATGCATTGCCAAAGCGCCATAACAACACATGCATATTATATCGAGTCTTCGACCGTATCAATTATAGTTATCGATAATACGACTTTTAGCTCACTTAAAATTGATAGATAATAAATTGACAAGATCTTTACTTTTAAAAGATTGAGACTTAGCCTTACCAAATAGTAGAAGCCCATAAATCTCAATTTCATAAGGGGTACAATACGATTTTTCGGGGTACTTCAATTGACGTTGGGTAAGTGGGGTAATAAATAGTTATAACAATTCGAAATTTTGGTTGATCTCAACGAAGGTATTTTGCGACCGTAGCCGCAATAGGTTCGGGCTAGAGATGAACTTAATGTAAATTCATCGACCGAGAGTTCTAATTGTAGAATCGGTTAAGAGGGTTAACCCACCAAGTTATATTAGTGAAGGTGTAGAGGACCCGTTGGCTCACATCCAAGTTAATATGAATTTTGGGCCTCGGAATCATTTATCATAGTTGGGTAAAAGTTACTATATAAATGCTATACTTGTATTAATATTTACGAGTATTATAACGATAAATGTTAATTAATTTCGTTCATATCCGTTTTGTAGTTGATTTTTACCGCAATGTATTCATCCAACTCATTAACACCGATCACTATTGAATCATGTCATAAATCATTCGGCGAAATATTCTCTCTAAACAACCTTGATACGACTAGAGAAATTTATTTTGGCATTGGTTCCGATGGTAGTCTTAACTTCATTACTACTTCCTCACCTCCTATCATAACTAGCAACTTAGTGAATAAGTCTTGTGAAGACAACCTCACTAACACCATGGGATCCTTGTTTTTGGAAGCAAGGAGAAATGAGAAAGCTAGTGGGAGTTTTCGCAAAAGGCTTGCCATTAAGAAGAGAAAATTCAAGAAGAGGAAGAGAAGTAAGAGGTCTAATTCAAACCATAGGGATTTATTGGCTAGTGGGACTACCAATAATGTATGCATTTATTATCATGGCATGGGCCATTGGGTGAGGAATTTCCCCATCTTTTTGGGAGATATCAATGATGGACTTGACGCTCCACTTGGTAATATTTCTTCCGAAATCTTTGTTATTGATATAAATTATACTTCCACCTTAACGTGGGTATTGGATACCGGTTGTGGTTCTCACCTTTGTAATCATTTACAGAGGCTTAGAAACGTGGAAAAGCTAAACAAGGGTGATGTAGATCTCCGACTAGGAAATGGAGCTAGGGTAGGCGCGACTTCAAGAGGGACTTATGTACTTGTTTTAGCTAATGGCTTTGAGTTGTACTTACATAATTGTTATTTTGTACCTTCTTTATCTAAGAACATCGTTTCCGTTGCCATGTTAGACATAGAAGGATTTTCTTTTGCTATTAAGAATAATTGTTGTGAAATTTCTAAGAATAACTTGGCCATAGGCCAAGGCACTTCAATTAATGGCATTTATGTTCTTGAAACTTTTGACTCAAGCATAGATGTCTATAACATACAATCCAAAAGACTTAAAAAAGTGATCCAAATGAATCATACATTTGGCATTGTCGATTATGTCACATAAATGAGAAACGCATCAAAAGGCTAGTGTCGACTGGAATTATCGGACCATTTGACTTTCAATCATATGGAATATGCGAATCTTGTTTCCTTGGCAAAATTATGCGTGCTCCCTTTAGTGGTAAAGGGACACGAGCAAGTGATTTATTAGGACTAATACATACCGATGTATGTGGTCCAATGGGTATCACCGCTAGGGGAAATTATGACTACTTCATCACTTTTACCGATGATTTAAGTAGGTATGGGTATGTTTACTTAATAAAATATAAAAGTGAAGCATTTGAGAAATTTAAAGAATTTCAAAAGGAAGTAGAGAACCAATTAAACAAGAAGATTAAAGCACTACGATCCGATCGTGGTGGAGAATATCTTAGAAATGAATTCGATTCTCACTTAAAAGATTGTGGTATTATATCACAACTCACTCCACCTGGCACACCTCAACTCAATGGCGTTGCCGAAAGGAGAAATCAAACTCTACTAGATATGGTTCGATCTATGATGAGTCAAAAGGATCTACCAGATTCGTTTTGTGGTTTTGCAATTCTAACGGCCATAAAATCATTAAAACAATGTCCAACCAAAGCTACAGATAAAACTCCATATGAGATATGGAAGGGAAAAGTCCCAAACTTGTCATATATGAAAATTTGGGGTTGTGATGCTTATGTCAAGAACAACTCTACCGATAAGCTAGTACCCAAATCTGACAAGTGTTACTTTGTAGGTTATCCAAAGAACACTCGTGGATATTACTTCTACAACCGTCATGAGAACAAAGTGTTTGTGGCTTATGAGGTTGTCTTTCTAGAATTGGATTACATTTCTAGAAGACAGAGTGGGAGAAAATTTGAACTTGACGAAGTCCAAGAACCACAAACTGGAGAAGAGGTGCAAGAAGATGTTCCTTCATCGTCTAATCAAGTTATTGTTCCATCCGAGCCTAGGAGGTCAGGTAGAAGTAGTCGCCAACCTGATCGATACGTAGGTATCATCGAGATGGGCGACGAATTGGACGTCTTACCTTTGGAAAGTGACGATCCCGCAACCTACAAAGCTGCAATTTCTAGTCTAAATTCAATTTTATGGAAAGAGGCCATCCAATCCGAAATAAATTCTATGCGTGAGAACCAAGTATGGGACTTGGTAGATTTGCCTAAAGGTGTGAGACCCCTTCAATGCAAATGGATCTTTAAGGTAAAGAATGGTATAGAAGGGCATGACGATGTCTACAAAGCAAGGCTAGTTGCGAAAGGTTTCACTCAAGTTTATGGTTTACACTATGACGAAACCTTTGCCCCTGTAGCCATGCTTAGATCAAT
Organism: Silene latifolia; assembly: GCF_048544455.1. NCBI lineage: Eukaryota > Viridiplantae > Streptophyta > Magnoliopsida > Caryophyllales > Caryophyllaceae > Silene > Silene latifolia. Next base: position 102,837,815 of record NC_133535.1, read on the forward strand.
TCGGATTATGTTAGCGATTTCCGCATTCCATAATTATGAAATATGGCAAGTGGATGTCAAAACCGCCTTCCTAAATTGGTATTTAGAGGAGGAAGTTTACATGACACAACCTGAGGGTTTTGTACATCCTAAAAATCCTAACATGGTATGCAAACTTAAGAGATCCATATATGGTCTTAAGCAAGCATCGAGAAGTTGGAATCATCATTTTGATCATGTAATAAAAGAGAATGGTTTCACTCGAAGTGTCGAAGAACCATGTTTATACATGAAGTTTAGTGGGAGCAAAGTCATCTTTCTAATCTTGTATGTAGACGACATACTTCTCATTGGCAATGATATACCAATGCTTACCTCCGTTAAGGGGTGGCTAGGGAATCATTTCCAAATGAAATATTTAGGAGAGGCACAACACATATTGGGTATCCGGATCTATAGAGATAGATCTAAGAGGATATTTGCACTAAGTCAAGAGTCTTATATTGATAAGGTTCTTCGACGTTGTAACATGGACAACTCCAAGAGGGGTTTTATTCCAATGGGTAGTGGGGTTACATTGAGCAAGTCTCAGTCACCCACAGAACCTGAAGATGTTGAATGCATGAAATTGATCCCTTATGCTTCCGTCGTTGGATCAATCATGTATGCCATGATATGCAGTCATCCCGATGTATCGTATGCTTTGAGCATGACAAGTAGATATCAAGCCAATCCAGGTGAGAGTCACTGGATAGCCGTCAAGAATATCCTTAAGTACATGAGAAGAATTAAGGATTCATTATTAGTGTTTGGAGGAGATTCCGAGCTAAGTGTGAAGGGTTACACTGACTCGAGCTTTCAAACTGATAGGGGTGATTTGAAATCCCAGGATGGCTTTGTTTTCATGATTAATGGTAGGGCGGTCAGCTAGAGGAGCTTCAAAGAGTCGGTCATTGCGGATTCTACGACGGAGGCTGAGTACATTGCAGCATCTGAAGCTGCCAAGGAAGCCGTGTGGATTAGGCAATTTTTGGAGGGGCTAAGCATAGTTCCTACCGCCAAATATCCTATCACGATCTTCTGTGATAATAGTGGGGCTATATTTCAAGCTAAAGAGCCCAAGTCTAGTAACAAGTCTAGACACGTACTTAGAAAATTTCAGTAATTAGAGATTTCATCGAAAGGAAGGAAATAGCGATTTGTAAGGTTGGGACATATGATAACATCGTTGATCCTTTAACCAAGCCTTTATCGCAGGCTAAGTATGACCAACATGTTATTTCCATGGGTCTGAAATGCATGCAAAGTTTGTATTAGATTATAAGTTATGAAATGAAAAACTTTGTTTTTGGTTTATATATGATAAACGCATTTATCATTTGAGTTTCATTATGTAAACTCATTTATTTACTACTTTATTATATCCAAATAGGTTGTAGAGACAATGCTGAACCCTATTAAAGTGAACTGGATTAACATAGTATTCGCCCCTAGTTTTTTAAAAGGAGGTGACGTCTCGAAGTGACTAGAGTGTGATGCGATTGATGGCAAGTTCAAGTGCCATAAGGTCATATGGGATGACTAGTCGATCATATAGACAGACTGTATGAGTCACTCTGTCGGGCAGTGACCGCGTAAAGAGTTCTGGAAATTCATAAAGCCTGGTCGTGGCGAGAGCTACTATAGTATTTATATGAGTCAATTGTTTTGTAGAGACTATTCGCCCAAGTTGGCACAAGTTTCTGATTGGCTTTGATTTATACTCTACGACTGTCGTAACTAAAGTCAAATGGGTGTATTTTGGGTCACGGTGAACTGTGGCTATACGAAGGGAATAGTGCGATAGGAATTGTCCACCCCCTTGTCAGGGTTGTTTGAAGTCTTAGGGACACTCGAGGAGTAGTGAACTGAAAATGCGTGGCGACGCTCGGAAGGTATCTACGGTAGATAATTCCGGTCTGACAGTTACTCTCCAGATCGAGGAAACCAGTCAAGATATGATCAAATGCAAGTACGACCTGCAAGACACCTTGCATTGAGTGGGAGATTGTAATAGGACAAGAGAATTGGTGACGCACACTTGTCTCAGACAAGTGGGAGATTGTTAGAGTAAGTGTCCTCAACAATAGTGTGATCACGTGTTTAAATCTCATGATAAGAATACGTAAGGGATGATTCAATTATATAGTCAACTGATCAACATTAATCAGTAATGATTGGCTAACTAGAGTTTGACATTACTGTCGTTTGACGGTGGTGATCAGTTGATCCCTTAAGGTCACACCTATATGACAATTCCCTTAATAGATAAGTTGATTAATTGTATATCGATAGAAGTTAATCAATTCCTTAAAATTGAACAATTTATATTTGTGAGTGAGAATAAGTATCTTATCGTAATTGGATTAAATAAGATTTATTTAGTAATTGAAATATTTTCATTACTAAAATTTATTATTGTTTATGAAACAAATTGAGATAAGAATGAATGGTTAATTATAATTACAAAATGTTGTGAATTATATTAACATGTCCCATTTTATACCATGTAATTATGTATTACTAGACAATTTGTTCTATGTAATTTAATTCATGAATATAATGATATTTAATTGTTAAATATGTATTAAATTAATTAATAACATGTTACATGCTACATGTGACATATTGTGTTACAAATGACAAATTGACAAAATAAAATGGAAGTCCATTTTATAAGTGGACCGAAATGATGGAGGGATTTTAGGGTTAATGGATGTTTTATTTTATTGTTAAAATGAAACATAATGATTAACCTAAAAATAGCCTTACACACCTAATATTTAGAAAAGAGAAAAAGCAAAAGGGTGAAGGCCATGCATTGGCCTTCTATGACCCCTAAAACCGGCTTCCCCGTTCTCTTATAGTGAAAATTATTCTCTATTTTTCATTCCTGCAATTTCTCCTTATTCTCACATTATCTCTCTAAAATAGTTTATAAATCTTGCTTATTTGTTCATCCAAATTCTAATAAACCACAACATTATTACTAGAGTAGTAATTTATATATTTATTAGAACTATTAAGGACTACTAGTATATTAATCTAGTTATTTAATATATTAGTTCTAAGGGAAAGTCTTGGGTGCCATTGTTAAGGAGTATCTCTATACTTGAGGTTGGAGGATCATCCATATTTTAATCTCAAGAAAAAATAAGGAAGGTGTCCTTATTTGTGCCCCAAAATTTTGAACCATATATAAAGTAAGGAACATTATTTTTCTTTTCATCTCTACTTTAGTTATGCATGCACTAGATCTTTAGAACTCATATTAAAATGTTAATTAGTTCACCATTAGAAAAGTCTAAAATAGGTATATGAACCTAACAAATTCAGCCTGGCCGTTAGCTTTTGGATATCCAGGGGTTGAGGTTACTAAGTTGATATTTCATTTAGCACATAAAGACTTGGTCTTTTTCCCAACAAATTGTGTGCCATTGTCACTCACTATTTTTGATGGGACCCCATATCTGCAGATTATATTCGTCCTGATAAAAGATATTACTTCTTTTTCAGTGACCTGCCTGTAGGAATCAGCTTCTATCCATTCGGAAAAATAATCAGTCATGGCTAACATGAATACTTTCTGGCCTAGAGCTACGGGTAGCTTTCCCACTATGTCTATGCCCCACTTAATAAATGGCCAGGGTGCTGAAATTGAGTAAAGCACTTATGATGGTTGATGGACTATTGGCGCATGTATTTGGCATGCTTCACATTTTGAATAATATTCTAGGCAATCATCCCTCAGGGTTGGCCAGTAATATCCAGTCATGAGAATCTTGCTTTCCAGGCTTCTTCCTCCATTGTGATTGCCACAGTGTCTGTCATGTATCTCCTGGATGACTTGTTTTACTTCATCAGGTTCAACGCATCTTAAATATGGTCCAGCCTGGGATCTTTTAAATAAGATGTTATTGATAATAGAATAAGTAGATGCTTTTATTTTGATAGCCCTGGCCGCGTGCCTGTCCTGAGGTAGTGTACCTCGAAGGAACCAATCATAGTAAGGCTTAGTCCATGAGTTATTGTTAGTGTTGACAGGGTTTACTTGCTCAGGCTTGCTGATGGCGGGTTTAAGTAAATGAACAATGGGTATTTTATCAAAAATAGTAGGGGTAAATTGGAGCCAAGGCTGGCCAAAGCGTTAGCCTGGGTGTTTAGATCTCTTGGTATCTGGTCAATATCAAATGAAGGGAACTTAGCAGTAAGAGTTTTAATGTATACTAAATATGAAATCATTTTTGCATCTTTTGCTGCGTAAGTTCCTTTGAACTGATTAGCAATCAGGAGAGAGTCGGTTTTTACCTTCAAATTTTGAACACCGAGGTTTAAACATACCTTGAGTCCTACTATCAGGGCCTCGTATTCTGCTTCATTATTGGTAGCTTTGAACTCATAGCTTATAGCCTGAGCTATCGTGTCCCCTTGTGGCAATTTTAGCACTAATCCTAGTCCTGTGCCCCTTGCATTGGATGCTTCATCTATGAATATGGTCCATTCTTGGTCTAGATTTTTGTTTTCTAACTGGTTTACTTCTTTAGCTAAGTCTGACTCTAGGTTGGGGCTGAAATCAGCCACAAAGTCTACTAAGGCTTGTGACTTGATAGTTGTCTTGGGTTCAAAGCTTATGTCGTAGGTGCTGAGCTGGACTGACCATTTGGCCATCCTGCCTGACAGCTTAGGCTTTCGTACGACTGATTTGACAGGTAGGTTAGTCCTGACTATTATAGGGTGACATTCAAAATAAGGGCGTAGCTTGGCACATGACATAATAAAAGCTAAAACGTACTTCTCAAGTAAACCAGAACTCATTTCAGCATCTAATAGGCTTTTACTTATATAGTAGACAGGATGCTGTTGGCCTTCATGTTCTTTTACCAGGATTGCGCTTACTACGGTGTCACTAACGGATAAGTATACTAACAGGGGTTCATCCTTTTCTGGTTTGGCCAGCAAAGGTGGAGATGACATGTATAGTTTTAAGTCCTAGAAAGCTGCTTCATGCTCAGGCGTCCACTGGAAGTGCTTATTCTTTCTGAGTAGGCTATAAATATTTTACATCTTTCAGAAGATCTGGATATAAACCTGTTCAGGGCGGCAACCCTTCTTGTCAATTTCTGGATGTCGTTGACAGACTTGGGTGATTGTAAATCCAGTATGGCTTTTATCTGTTTAGGGCTGGCTTCTATGCCTCTCTTGGTCACCATGTATCCCAAGAGCTTCCCTGCAAAAACTCCAAAGTGACATTTTGCAGGGTTCAGCTTCATATTGTATTTTTCCAGGATCTGGAATGCTATCTTCAAGTGCTTTACATGGTCTTCTGCATTTTTAGATTTCACCTCCATATCCGTCTATATAAACTTCCATGATGTCTCCTATTTGATCTTTGAACATCATATTGACTAGGTGCTCGTACGTTGCCCCTGCATTCTTCAGGTTGAACGGCATGGCGGTGTAATAGTATATGCCTCGGTCTGTAATTAATGCAGTACTTTCCTGGTCAGGAGGGTGCATCTTTATTTGGTTGATTCCACTAGAAGCATCCATGAATGTCAACATCTCGTTCCCTGTTGTTACATCTACCATGGCATCGATATGTGAAAGGGGGAATGGATCTTTTGGACAAGCTTTATTAAGGTCAGTGTAATCTACACAGACTCTCCATTTTCCATTCTTTTTCTGTACGACCACTACGTTTGCTACCCATTCAGGGTACATCACTTCACTGATCATGCCCATATTCAAGAGTTTTTCTACTTCTACATTAATTATTGCATTCATTTCCTGTGCAACCTTTCGTCCTTTTTGCTGTACAGGCTTAAAAGATTAGTCAATATTAAGTTTATGTGATTATATCAGCGCTAATTCCAGTCATATCGATATGGGACCAAGCAAACCAAGAAGATTTATTTTTGAGGAATTTTACCAAACTGGGTCTGACTGTGTCAGAGGCATCAGAGCCAACAAGAACATACCTGTCAGGATACTCAACTGATATGTTTCCATCCAGGGTGGTTCTACATATGTGCTCCTGACAGGGTACGGTAATTGCTATGCCAGGGACTTACCTGCCTTGGAAGGCTTTAGGGCTTCAGTATAACACTCTTGGGCTGTCTTGTGCTCTTCTTTGATGGTTGCTATTCCCCAATCTGTTGGTATCTTGATGCACTGATGATAGGTTGATGGTACAACCTTGACATTGTGGATCTATAGCCTGCCTAGGATTGCATTGTACAATGACAGGTAATCTAGGACTCCAAATCTTTCATAGGATGCTACGCCTTCAACATATGTGGGAAGATAAATTTATCCCAACATGCTCCTTGTTTCTCCACTGAACCCTACCAAGACACTGGATTTCTTGGTAATTTGATCTTCACCGATTTTTATGGCTTTGAGTACGTCAAGCATAATCAGGTTTACTGAGCTGCCTCCATCTACTAGAATTCTTCTCACAGTAGGTGTTCCAATTTGCATGGAAATTACCAGGCCATCATGATGAAGGTCAGGTATTCCCACCAGGTCACAATCACTAAAGGTGATAAGTGGTATATTGCCAAGCTTGCAGGGTGATTTGGTTTGCGGAGTCCTAGTTATCTTTTTCGCTGCTGAACTGGTCAGGCCACAAATCTCTGATCCGCCATTTATGAATTTTACTTCATAAATTGGAGGTGGTGGAGGGAGATTGCGTTGCTGGTTTTGCTCCTGGCTCCCTTTATTTTAATCTTCCTTCCTGCCTTTGGACTTGATTAGATCCTTTAGGTATCCACCTTTCAGCAGGTAGGCTACTTATTTCCTCAGGGTAAAGCAGTCCTCTGTCGTGTGCCCCATGTCCATGTGAAATTCACACCACTTGGTATGGTCTCTCCTTGGATTAGGATTTTCGACTTTCCTAGGCCATTTGACTGCTAATCCCATGTTGTCAAGTCGCTGGATCAAGCCTGCAATATCAACACTGAAGTTATGTTCTGAAATAGATGGGTGAACTTTAGCCTTACCTTTCTGTTCATATGCGAGGTTGACTTCTGAGTGGTCTGGCCTGGAATATGAGGTTGATCTGTAGCTACTGCCTCTGCCTCCGCTATTCCTATTTGTCTTTTCATATTCTTTGGAATTACAGGATGCTCCAACTTTTTAGCCATTGTCTTCTTCTAGCATGATAAAAGCTAGGGTATTGGCCTAAACATCTTCAAAGGTATGTCAGGGATACTTGGTGAGTTCGATGTAAAGATCACTACTCGGTAGTAATCCCCGCCTGAATGCTTCCACTACAGTCCCAACGTCACACTTGGGAATTGACACCTTTTCTTTGTTAAACCTGGCAAGAAATACCCTGAGGGTCTCATCTGGCTTCTGGGTAATGATATAGAGATCACTAGAACGCTTCTCCAACTCCCTGCTACTTGCAAACTACTGGTTGAAATTGTTGATCAGGTTGGCAAAGGACTGGATGCTTCCAGTTGGAAGATTGATGTACCATTGTAATGCAGGGCCGGTCAGGGTCGTTCCAAACCCCTTACACATGCAGACTTGTCTGAACTCATCGGGATGGACGCAGCCAACATTTTCTGCTTGTAGAGAGCTACATGATTTTGAGGATCTATGGTTCCTTCACAGATTTTCATGGATGGGATCACAAATTTTCTTGGAAGATCCACTTTAGCTATTTCGTCTATAAAAGGCAAATCAGCATAAGTGTCTGGAGCAGCTTCCTCCATGGTGGCAGGCACTCCAGGTATTTTTTCGAATTTTTCATTGAGTTTTTTAATCTCTTGGACTATTGCCATCATGACAGCTGCTCCTATTTCATCAGGTTTTTCATTGTCATCCTTGGGAATGTCATCATTATCAATGTTGATCACTTTTTTAGCGGCACTTGGACTCCCAAGCTTGAGAAATCAAAGTGTCCGATAATTGATGAGAAAGGGGTTCCAGGCTGGATTTTGGAGCTTGATCCTTTAGATTTTTCTAACTTCTGTTTCAAGGCTGACTCAGATTCTTTCAATTGTAGGCTTTCAGCCTCAGATTGAGCCATTTTTTCCTTTAGGCTTTCCATTTCTGCTATTTTTTTTAGAGTAGCAGTCAATTGTTCTTCTATGATTGGTTGAGCCATTTTTTTTTTGTTTTAGTTTCTTTTTGGATTTTTTTGTGTAAAAAGGAAAAAAGATATTTAATGAGCTAGATTCCCCACGGTGGGCGCCAATTGTTTTGTATATATTTTGCGCAAGGCTAAATCATGTCAGGGTATATCTCATGCAGGGTTAACTAGCTCGATTTTTATCTATGCGTACACTGCAGGACATGGTAGATTAATATAAAAGTAATGCAAGTAACGTAAATAATAAAACAAGAGAATTAATACGTGGAAAACCCTTAAATGGGAAAAATCACGGGCACCAAGCCTGGAAAGCATTTCACTATACTTTCGAGTAACTAGCACAAGGATGAGACAAAATAGTTTAAGTATTGTATGAGTATATATTAGCTTGAATGCGTGTGTCCTTCTTTCTTTCTTCGTGCTGCCTCTTATATAGCCAGGCGAAACGGCTATATAATCTTCCTCATTAAGGCGTGTTATTTGCCATTAATGACTCTTTTAGTTGCTTCTTAATTGTGCTTAATTGCCCATATAAATGCTTAATCATCAATATACAATATTCTTCTTAATTACCTCTTTTATATGCAAATAATCTTATATAATTTTCCTTGACTCGGTCAAATGTTGTCCTTACATTTGTCCGCTGTCCTCTCCTGCCTGGTGCTAGGCTCGAGCTTACCCTGACAATCCTGCCTTGATTGTCAGGCCAGGGTTGACCTTGACCCTGAAAATGAAGTGAGGGTTTAGGCTTAATGATTGGTGCCAAGCTTGAATTATCCTTCCAGACCTACCATGACTGTCACATCAAGGTAGTACGTTGTTCTGTCGATAGTGCGAAATTCCAGGCCTAACAATAGGCATGAATTGATAAGGAGGAACACCGATTTCTTTAATCACCTCAGTCATCAAGGGAGAAAGAGGAAGCTTGCAACCAGCCCTGAAAGCCCAGTCGTGAATGCAGAATTAGCCAGGGCAGTTCCAGTTAACCCTAATAGGAGAATCTTCAGGGATCCATACTTCAGAATCAGCAGGGATAACCCCCCTTTCCTTCAAATATTTCTCAAACTCGGGTTTGAGACGGTTAGGGAGAGATTGATCGTTCAGATCTTTGGTTGGTTTGAATTCAAAATTCTTATGGAAAATAGAAATCATTTCGAGAGGAGGAGCACATGGATTTTCAATAGCAATTGGTTGAATTAAGGAAGGTGTAGGTTGATTTTCAGAAACAGCTTCACCAAGGACCGCAACATAAGGAGTACCAGGAGACATCGCACCCCTAGATGATTTCTTTTTTGCAGCACTGGTTAAAGATCTTAGGAAATTTCTGGGAATTAAGCAAGATTTGAAGACGAAGATTTAAGAAAGAAGAAGATTTTCCAGAGGAGAAGATCGGTTTTTGGTGAATGTTAATTGAAGAAGTGAAAGATTATTTATAGTCGGTAAAGTTAGGATTTTAACTGCAACTTGCAGCATGATAAATGAGCAGTTGACAGTAAATTAAACACCTGTCGCAATAATCACCAACTAGCCGTTCTAAGAACTGATTAGACTTCTCTTAAACCGTCATAAGCAAGTTACCTTAATTGAAAGTTATCTCCTTATTTCTCGCCCGACCCAGCGATAATAAGGAGATGATGGGCAATTGTTGGGCCTGGAATTTTGCACTACTGGCAGGACAGGATTCTGCCCTGACCTGACAATCAGGGTAGGCACGACATGGTAGTTCAAGTTTGGCATTAGTCACTAAGCCTAGACTCCCGCGTCATCTTCAAGATCAAGTTCACCCCTGACCTGACAATCAGGACAGGATTGTTAGAGTAGCTCAAGCCTGACACCAGGCAGGAGAGGACCACAGACAAATGTAAGGACAACATTTGACTAAGTCAAATATAATTATATAAGATTATTACCATTTAAATACGGTAATTAAGAGGAAGATTCTGCAATAAAGATCAAGCATTTATGTGGGTAATTAAGCGTAATCAAGGAGCAGTTAAGAGCGTTATTAATGGAGAATATTATGCCTTAATGATGAAGATTATATATCCGTTCAAGCCTGACTATATATGGACTGATGAAGATCATTTGAAGACAGACACAAGCAATTATACTCTCATACAATACTTAAGATACTCTATAGATTTTGTTCTTTTTACCTAAAAATATAGTGAAGTCCTGGCTTGATGCCCGTGGTTTTTTCCCATTTAAGGGTTTTCCACGTATAAATTTCTTTGTCCTATTATTTACATTATTTTCATTACTTTTACTACTATCTAACCTGCCTTGCAATACACACAGATTAATCGGAGCTAGTTAACCCTGCCTAGACTGTGCCTTGACCTGATTTAGCCTTGCGCATAATCCATACAAAACAGTGGGAATGTGAGAAATTGAATCGACATAAGAAATGTGTACAAATTCACTCTCCATCTCTTGTTAGACTTTAGAGAGTAATATTATTTGTTTTGTAATTGGTTGGTCGATCTTATTCCATTAGCATGGGTATACAAATATAAATTTATAACCTTTGTACAACTCAAAGGTCATCATTAATCCCGGAGTAGTTAAACATAAGTACTACTCCGTATTACTCCGACAATTCTATATCATAGATTTTGTTAATTCATAATATCCTTAATGTCTCTTAAAGTTTATGAAGAAGTTTACGAGTCATAATAAAGAATTTTATCACAAAAAAGATAGTTGTTTCACTTGAGAAGAATGAAAAAAGAGCGGCACACGAAAAGCTATGGTTATTCATTTAAAGTTGAAGAATGTTAACCATTCACATCTTAATTTAGTTATGTTATCATTAACTATCCTTGAATTCTTGTCTAGTTGAGATTTGGAGACTCGAACGATAGAAAATGGAGCAATATTATATAGATGACACATGAGTACTACGATTCATTATTTTGCCTTTTATAATTTTAATAAATTAAATATAGATATAGATTGTTATTTAAACTTTTAATAAAGAAAAAGCAAAAGTTTAATACTTATTGTGCTTTGATTTGTGCTTAATGTTACAATTTTTCAAACTTTTTTTTTTTTAAATAATCTAACAATAAAACCCTAAAATTTGAAATTTGCTATTTATTTTTAAGTTTAATTGTTGTTTAATTTTCTTGACAAATAAAAAGAACCTCAGGATATATTTAATGGTCTTGAATATTATGGGGTGACACTCGTAATAAAGACGTAATTAGGTACATGACATTATTAAAGCTAAAACATACTTCTTAAGTAGACCATACCTCATTTCAACATCTAGCAGTAGTCTTTTTCTTGTCCTTCCTACCCTTTGACTAAGACTGCATTGACTGCAGTGTTGGTGGCAGAGAGATATATACTGACAGAGGTTCCCCTTTTTCTGGGATGGCGACTAAAGGTGGAGAAGAGAGATATAATTTCAGATCCTGGAAGGCTGCCTCATGCTCAGGTGTCCAATGAAACTGCTTATTTTTTCTGAGCTGGTTGTAAAAAGATTTCACCTCTCAGAAGATCTGGATATGAATCTATTGAGGGATGCGATCCTGCTAGTTAGCTTTTAGATATCTTTGACAGATCTTGGTGATTCTAACTCCAAAATGGCTTTTATTTACTCATGGCTAGCCTCAATGCCTCGTTTTGTTAGCATGTAGCCCAGGAATTTCCTTGCTGAGACTCCAAAGTGGCATTTTGTAGGATTGAGCTTCATATTGTATTTTTCTATAATTTGAAATGCTATTTTCAGGTGCTTTACATGGTTTTGTGCATTTTTTTATCTAACCATCACCCTATCATCAATGTAGACCTCCGTAATGTTCCCAATCATATCTTTGAAGATCATATTGACCAAGTTCTGCTAGGTTTTCCCAGCATTCTTTACACCGAATGACATTGCAGTATAACAATATCTACCACAGTCAGTAATGAATGCGGTACTTTCCTGGTCATCAGGGTGCATTTTTATCTGGTTTAATGCAGTACGTTTGCTAAGCATTCAAGGTACATCACTTCTCGAATCATGCCCATGTCTAAGAGTTTCTCAACTTCTTCGTTGATGATTGCATTCCTTTCTGGAGAAAATTTGCATCATTTTTACTGCACAGGCTTGAAAGATGTGTCAATATTGAGCTTATGAGTGATAACATAAGCACTAATTCCGGTCACATCAAAATAAGACCAAGCAAAGCAAGAAGATTTGTTTTTAAGAAAGCTTAATAGTTCAGGTCTGAAAAAATCTGGGGCATCAGATCCTACCAGGACATACCTGTCAGGGTACTCAAGGTCTAGAATTACCTGATCAGTTTGCAGGTGAGATGGTACGGCATATGTGCTCCTAACAGGATATTGTAATTTCTAGGCGAGATACTTACTTGACTTGGAAGGTTTTAGGGTCTCTGAGTAGCATTCCTGGGCTTAGTTTTGCTCACCTTTGATGGTTGCTATCCCCCAATTAGATGGTATATTGACACATTGATGATAGGTTGAGGGGATAGCCTTGACGCTATGGACCCAAGGTCTGCACAGGATAACAGTGTAGGAGGATATGCCGTCTAGGACTCCAAACTTCTCATAGGATCCAAAACCTTCAACAAAGGTTGAGAGATGGATTTCCCCCCAAAGTGCTTCTTGTTTCTCTACTGAACCCCACCAGGACACCGGACTTTTTGATGACTTGATCTTCATGGCTTTGCATGGTGATCAGGCCATCGTGATGCAGGTCAGGGATACCTACTAAATCACAATCCTCCAAGGTAATAGGTGACATATTCCTAGGTTTGCAAGGTAATTTTATCTTCGATGCCCTGGCTATCTTGTTTGCTGTTGAACTAGACAGGCCACAAATCTCTGATCCTCCATTTATGAATTTTACTTCATAGATTGGAGGAGGTGGTGGAAGATTGCACTCCTACTTTTGCTCCTGGTCTTTATTGCCAGGATCTTCATTCCTGCCTTTGGGTCTGATCAGATCCTTGAGGTAACTCTTCTTCAGTAGGTATGCCGCTTCCTTCTTGACAGATACACACTCTTATGTTTTGTGTCCCATATCCATATGGAAATTGCACCATTTGGACGTATTTCTCCTAGGATTGGGATTGTCATTTTTCCTTTGCCATCTGACTTTTTGTCCCATGTTGTTAAGCCTTTTGATCAAGCCTACAATATCAATAAAAAATTTATGCTCATGGATAGGAGGATGGAAACAGAAATCACCTCTTTGTTCATGTGTAGGGTAAACTTCTGATGGGTTAGGCCTGGAATATGGAGTTGGCATAGAACTGTCTCTTCTGTTGTACTTGGAGCTTTTTCTATTCGTCTTTTCGTATTCCGTTGTACTAACTGTTGTTTCAGCCTTGTAGCTCTTGTCCTCTTCTAGCCTGATATAGGCGAGTGCTATAACATCCTCAAAGGTATGGCATGGGTACTTGGTAAGGTCGATGTAGAGATTACTATTAAGTAGTAATCCCTGCCTGAATTCTTCTACGGTTGTTCTGACATCGCATATGGGAATGGAAACTTCTCATTGTTGAACCTGCTAAGGGAAGTTTTGAGGATCTCGTCTACCTTTTGGGTAAGCCTGTGTAGGTCGCTGGATCGCTTCTCGAACTCCCTGCTGCTAGTGAACTATTGGTCCGGTCAGGGATCTTCCGAGTCCTTTGCGCATACAATTCTGCCTAAATTTGCTAGGAAGTGATGCAGGCAACATTTTTTTTGTGGCTCTGTAGTTCCATCTTAAGTCTTCATTGATAGAACCGCAAATTTTTTGGGCCTTGGCTATTTCATCAATAAAAGGTGAATCAGCATAGCTATAAAGGTTGGCTTCCTCAATGTTAGCAGGTATTTCAGTTATTTTTTTTCAATTTTTTCATGTAGTTTTTGATTTCCTGAACTACTGCCATCATGATAGTTTCTCCTGTCTTATCAGTATTAGCATTGTTGTCATTGGGGATATCATCCTCATTTGTATTGATCAGTCCTTATTATTTAAGAGGGCTGGACTCCCAAAGTTGGAGAAATCTATATTCCTGATGATGGAGAAAAATGGAGTTTCTGATTGAATTCTCGATATTGATCCTTGGGTTTTTTCCAGGTTTTATTTTAAGGCTGATCCAGACTGTTTTAGTTTTAGAACTTCAGCCTCAGCCTGGGCCATCATTTCTTTTAGGCTTTCCATTTTTGGGAGTTGTTGCTTGCCAATGTTCAGTTGTTTTTCAATGGTAGGAGTTGCCATTTTTGTGAGATTTTGTGAGAAAAGGATTTTTTTTAATTAGTTAGATGCCCCACGGTGGACGCCAATTATTTTGGGAGTATTTTGCGCAAGGCTGAATACTAACAGGTTTAGTAATACCCGTAATTTGGATGCATAGTAGTCGAAAGTGAATTGAATATAGGGGTGTTATATCGAGCATTGCTAAGGGGGTCGATCGACAGAGGTTAAGTCAATCAGCATAGTATCATTCGACTCAGCATGTTGTGGTGTGGGAGTCTGTCGATCGAGCAGTCTAGGTAGTCGATGTTGGAGTAAGTGTCCTCGACAATAATGCGATCACATGTTTAAATTCATATTAAGAATACTAAAGGGAAAGTAATATTTTATTGTCAACTGATCCACATTAATCAGTAATGATTGGCTGACTAGAGTTTGACATTACTGTCGTGTGACGGTGGTGATAAGTTGATCTCTTAAGGTCATACCTCTAGGGAAACATTCTTAATAGATAATTAATTAATTGTATACTGATACATTCATACAAGTTAATTAATTCCTTAATATTGACAAATGATTGTGTGAGTAGTATTACGTATCTTATTGTAATTCGATTAAATAAGATTCGGTCTAAGTAATTTAAATTGTTTTATTACTTAGATTTATTTGTTGTTTATGAAACAATTAAAATAAGAATGAATGATTTATTATAAATACAAGTTGTTGTAATTTATAATTGAATGACCCATTTTAAGTACTTGTAATCAAGAATTACTAGCTAATTTTGTATGTGATTTATTTTATTAATATAATAATTTTTAATTAGTTAAAAATGTATTATTTAATTAACATGTCTAGTAACATATCTAATATATCACATTACACAAAATTGACAATTGACAAAGTTAAAATGGATCCACATTAACATGTATGTGCCGTGTAAATGGTAGGGGAAGGAGGATTTGTGCTTTAATTATTTAATTAACTGGGAAGCATGATAATTACCTCCTAATCATAGGCATGCATACCTACACTCTTGAGAAGAGAAAAATGAAAAAGCATTGAGCACTCTACCCATGCCAAAACCGATGCCTTCCCCCCATTTACACTTAAGTAGTATATTTCACATACTACTAAGATTATTCTTATTCATCACATCTTGAGAATTATCATTATTCTCTTTAATTGTTGTAAAATTTCTTAAGAAGAAAAAACTCACAAAATCATAATATTACCAAGATAATATTAAGTCTTATTAAGATAGTCTTATACTAATTCTAGTATCAAATTAGTATTTGATTTAAGAAGGATTTCCTTGGTACAAATCTTTAAGGAGTAGATCTTGCAATTAGATCTAGGGTTTTTGGGGCATTTGGATTTTTCTTTAAGAAGACTAATTTGGTAGGAGACCAAATTAGTATAAACCATTCGGCCCTCCTTGTAAGAATAATCAATCTTTCCTTCTTACTTTGTATTTTATTATGCATGCATAAGTTCCTTTAAGTTTATGACTTAACTTATAAACACTTAGTTATTAGAGGTGTCTAATAAGGGATTAATGAATCTTACAATTGGTATCAGAGCAAGAGTTGTTGCATGCATAATCGATTTTATTTTTCCGAGTTAATATGTTAACATATAAAACTAAAATTTGTGATTTATGAAGATAAATGCCATGAAAATTTTGCATATTTAACATTCTGGTCCTAAATGGATTTTAGGTCATTTTGATGATTTATGGTAATTTATTGCTCTTTAAAATGATTATTAGTATTTTTATTACATTTTATTGTATAAAATGACACTTAAAATGCTAAAATTAGTTAGACTATGATTCTGACCTTGAAATTTTTACATGACCTCACATGCATATTTTACACATTTTATGTAAAATTTCTTATAAAATGGTTTTATATAACATGATTTATGATATTTACATGATAAAAATCGATTAAATAGAGGTATTTTGGTTAAAAATGGTTAGACTTCGTTAATGGCCATGAAATTTTAGTATATTTTCACATGAAATATTTACACACTATACGTAAATTTTGAAATAAAATGGTTTTATTTTGCATGATTTATGATTTTTAGATGTAAAAATCACATAAATAGTGACTATTTTAGCAAAAATAGCTAAAATGAATTTTTTTGCATGAAATTTTTCCCCAATGTTGTATATATGATATGAACAACAAATCTAAAGTTGCGTGTTAAATTTCGTATGATTTTAATGGTTACTAATTTTTATGAGATATAAATTGATAAAAAAACAACTTTAATAGTCATAAGTGTAAATTCGATTTTTGGACTTAACAATTTATCATTTCCAGGTTCTAGAAACTTGTTTAGAATATTCAAAATTATAGTTTTGATTTATTGCATAATTTTAGGTTTAATTTGGAATTGAAGGGTTAAAATTATGTTTTATACGATTTATTTTTGAAATAAATTATAATAACCTAAGGGCAAATTTTATTAAAGTTTTGGAATGTTGGGAATTTTTCAGAATATACAAAATTATGATTTTGAAATTTTCGAATTTTTATGACTTGGTTGGGAATTATTTCTTTATTATTATGAATAATAGATGTTTAAAGAGCAATAATAAAATATCAAGTTGACTTATTGTTAAATATTTAGTGAAGACTAAATTTTTGAGTTCTAAGAAGGTTGGGGTAATTAACTTGGACATAGATTTAATTTATGTAATATTGTGTGATTTTAATAAGTTAATATTCACAACAATCCATAAAACCGGACCGAATATACGATATTAGCTTAAATAGGGCGATTTGGCATATCACGTGGCATGTTTCATACATAAATTAATGCTGCATTTTTATTATGATTGTCATATTTTAATTTTATATAATTTTGAATTATGTAATTTGTACTTAGTATGGCCTTAGTTTTTAATTGGTATTTCCCGAAATGAATGGGGATATCGATTTGGTTGTAATTAATGTGATCTCGTATCACTTTTATTTTATTTTATTTTATTTTTGTTTTTCTTTTTATATTGCATAAAGTAGAAAAGCTATGTAATTTATTTATTTCGGTGTTCCTTGAGACGGTGCAATTTAAGAAAGTGATCAGACAAAGACAAAGTTGCCTTGGAGTGTGTGCCAAATGAAGTTCAAGGGACCAAAGGAGTTGGTTTCCGAATTTGTAAATTGTTTATTTGATATACTATTTTAGGAAGGCCATACTAGGATTTTATTATTTTTGTTTTGCATTTGTTTTATATGTTTGCATGCATAGCCAAATCGCCATAACTACACATGCATATTATTTTATCGAGTCATCGACCGTGTCAATTATAATTATCGTAGTTCACCGCTTTAGTTCACATAAAAAAGATAGATAATAAATTGACATGACCTCTCACTAAATAATAATTGAGAATTAGCCTTACGAAATAGTAGAACCATGAATCCCAATTTCATAAGGAAGTAGGCTCGACTCACCGGGGTGCTAAACTTGTAACGTTGGGTAAGTGGGTAGTAAGTTGTTATTACATCGAAATTTGGATTGAGCTCAACGGAAGTATTCGTGACCGTAGTCATATGTGTTCTGGGCTAAAGATAAATATTAGAGTAATTTTATCGACCGAGAGTTCTAGAAGTAGAATCGATTAAAGAGTTAAACCACCGAGTTATATTGATAAGGGATGAATCGGCTCACCGTGCCCGAGTTAATATGAATTTGGATCTCAAGATCATTTATAATAGTTGGGTAGAGGTCACTATATAAATGTTTAAAACTTGTTTAAAATGTTTACAAGTAATTTTAAAATGATAGATGTTTATTAATTCCTTCACTTTCTGTCTTGTAGTCGAAATGTTTTTTCAATTGCAATGGCAACTCCAATTTCATCCGCGACCACTAGCTCAAACACTCTCACCAATGTTTCATGGCTTTGATCCTTCATGGATCGTTGTAAATTAGAAAAGAATGGGTCCAATTTCGCCGATTGGGACGCACAACTTCGCTTGGCCGCGGAGGGTGATGACAAGCTTCGTTACCTTACCGAGGCCTCTCCCGCCACACCTACCGCTAGATCTACTCCCGCCGCTAGGCAAGCCTATGAGACTTACCAAAAGGAGTCGGCCGCGATAAAAAATGTGATGATCTTCTCTATGAAGGCCGAACTTCAAAGGAGTGCTATAAAGATTAGCACCGCCTATGAGATCTATACAAAACTTGTGACCATGTTTTCACAAGCTCCGAGGATCATTCAATATGAAGCGGCATCTACATTCTTTGATCTCAACATTAAGGAGGGCTAAAAAGTTAGCCCTCATGTGCTCAAGTTGATGGAGCATGTTGAGACTCTAAAATTGAAAAAGGTAGAGATTCCCGAAGAACTCATCATTGATTTAATTCTTCATTCCTTAAACAAGGTTAAGGCATATGTTCAATTCAGGGTGAATTTTAATATGCAAAACTTGAAGGTGTCCCTCGATGAATTGCACAAAATGCTTGTGCAAGCCGAGAGGGACATAGGGCAAAGTGTTAGCACCACCAAGGATGTGCTCAACATTAACCAAAAGAGCAAAGGGAATTTCAAGAAAGGTGGTCACAAGGGAAAGAAGCAAACTCCCTACAAGAACAAAGGAAAAGCTTGTGAAGATAGCTCCTCTAAGCCCAAGAAGGGTGCCCCGTCCGGGGACAAATGCCACTATTGTAATGGTGTTGGGCATTGGAAGAGAAATTGTCCGAAGTACCTTGGCGATATCAAAGCTGGAAAAATTATTCCAATAGGTAAATAACTATCCCTATCTTTTATGTTTCTATCTCAACTTTAGTATTTTGATACAAGTTGTGATGTTTTACCCTTTTTATTGTAATTAGGGCATCCAAGCAAAGACAAGGGCAAAAAAAAGCAAGCCTAGAAGATCTTGAGGGAAGCTAGATGTAGCCACCCATGATGCTAGATCGATGGAAGCTTAGCTTTATTTTGTTTTGTCTTTATTTTCATGTTGTATTTTGAAACGTTAGAACTATTTTGATTTCCTCGTTCGACTTGTATATTTGGTTGTTTCCTTAAACAATGGTTGTATTTTGGATATTGGTGACTTGGTTTGCAACCCAAGTCACTTATTTTATCGTATCGTTTGTTCTAAAATTTGTCATCATACACTACTTGCATCTAGAAACATAAGATTATTGACTTAAATTGTGATCAAATAGACAATTATAATGATTGAGTCATTATATGTCCATGAGCTATGAATTCGATTCTCCTCATGCCATTGTGACTAAAGTCACAACTTACTAATGTAAGATCAATTATAAAGTTATATTGAGTTATTGAACTAGGGAAATATTACCAACCTTATCCTATACACCTATCAAGTTGAAATCATCTAGTCTATATTATTTTTCCAAATTGTCTCCAACAAATCACTATAAAGTTGATATGTGATATGTTTTCCTCCTTCACCATCATTGTTTGTGGCTCAAAAGCTATCTTTGGAGAAAAAGTGCTTTTCTCCTCAAGATAGAGTGGGAGTAAATCTAGCCACAAACCTTGACTAGATAGGATCTACTTGAAGAGACCAAAAGAAGATGTTCTTAAGGAAACTACGTGAGGAGACCAAAAGAAGACGTTCTTGAGGGAACTACGTAAGGAGACCAAAAGAAAATGTTCTTGGAATGTAAGATTTTGATCTATGAAGGGATATAACTAGATATTTTAAAATTCGACATTTTACTTAAGAGACTTATGAAACCAAAATGGTATCTATGCAAGTAAATGGATTTATTTGGGATTGTTGAGACCAATCCAAAGTAAATAGAAATTTATGATTAAGAGTTGCATAGAGAGACATGTCGATGTCTACGAAAGCTAAGTTAATTGTTAGCTATGCTAAAGATTCAAATACATTGCTATACCTCATATGAAAATGAATAAGTTAGATATTAAAACCTCTTTCCAAATGGGTATTTTGAAAGAAATATATGAGTGACATATATGGTTTTCTCTAAATACTTAGTAAAGCAATGATTATTTCATTTCATGTAATGTTTTGAATGAGTTATCAATTACGAAACATGTGAGATTGAGTGGGAGTTAGTGACAGTCATGTTTAGACATGAAGTTTAGTGGGAGCAATCATCCTTCATGAATTGCATAACAAATTACTCATTGAGAATGACGAGCATATACTGTCTTTTATAAAGAAGTATTTAGGTTTTCAATTCTGGATGATATTGGACATCATGTAAATCTATTAAAACATGGGATGTTGGATTGGCACTTAGATAGGTATCTTATGTTGATAATGATCCTTCATCTTAAAGAAATCAACCAGTTAAGTAGGTTATTCATGTCGATGAATATAGAATTACAATGATAGAGTCGTGGTTATTTACTGAACCTAAGAACTGTTATCTACATGAATTCGATAACCAATATTTCCGCCATTGGTATAATCATGTAATGCCATTATGCACATGTCCTAGATGAATTAAATGCTTGGAGCATGATAAGTCGATAACAAGTTAACCCATATGAGAGTCGTTGGTAAGCCTCAAGGAACCGTCATGAATTCTCTAGGAGAACTAATGGTCTGTTCTGGAGTTTGGAAGGATACTTAGTTGTGTGCTAAGAGGTTACACAAACTCAAGTTTCCAAACTCATTAGGATTTGTGCAAATCCTAGGCTAGTTTTATTGACCTAAGGAGAAAATGACTAGAAAGGGTATTTTATTGTCATCTATTGCAAGATTCTACGAAATGAACCTAAGTACGTTGTGATTAGGTGGTGTACTTTAAAACTACAAGTAGTGTTGTCCACCGAAACCTACATCACAAGTTATATGATAACACTAAGAATTTCTTTCAAGCTAAAGAACCTAAGTCTAGTATGGAGTCTAGACATGTACTTAGTAAAATTCATGCTATAAGGGATAACATGAAATTGAAGGAAATCGCAATTCACAAGTTTGAACACTTGAACACGTGGTATGTTCACAAACTAAACTTTTATTGCGTTAGGCAAGTGCATAAGTGCACTTATGATTATAAGACATGGAGTAGAAATATGGTATTGACTACTCGTGTGTGATAATCACATTTATTGTTTGAGTTATCGTTAACTCATCTTGTACTTTGTTACATCCAAATGGATTGTTGAGACAATTTTGAACCCCATTAAAGTGAACTAGATTAACATAGTATTCGCCCCTGGTTGCTTATATGAGGTGACATCTCGAAGTAACCAGAGTGTGATGCGATTGATGGCAAGTTTAAGTGCCATAGAGTCATAAGAGATGACTAGTCAATCACATAGGCAGACTGTGAGAGACACTCTATCGGGCTTATGACCGCTTATAGAGTTCTGGAAATTTTTATAGCCTGGTCGTGGCGAGAGCTACTATGGTATTCTTATGAGTCGACTCTTTGACTAATGACTGTTCGCCTAAGATGGCACAGTTTCAAAGTGACTTTGATTTATGTTCTGCGACCTTCTTAATCGGGGTCTAATGGGCGTATTTTGGGTCATGATGAGTTGTGGCTATTCGAAGGGAAGAGTGCAAAAGGAATTGTCCATCCCCGTCAGGGTTATCTTATATCTCAAGGCCACTCGAGGAGCAATGAACTGGAAATGCGTGGGCACGCTCGGAAGGTATGTATGGTAGATAATTCCGGTCAGACGGTTTTTCTCCAGATCGAGTAAACCACTCATGATATGATCAAATACAAGTACGACCTACAAGACACCTTGCATTCAGTGGGAGATAGTAATAGTACAAGAGAATTGGTGACGCACACTTGTCGCGGACAAGTGGGAGATTGTTGGAGTATGTGTCCTCGACAATAATGCGATCACATGTTTAAATCTCATATTAAGAATACTAAAGGGAAAGTAATATTTTATTGTCAACTGATCCACATTAATCGGTAATGATTGGCTAACTAGAGTTTGACATTACTGTCTTGTGACGGTGGTGATCAGTTGATCCCTTAAGGTCACACCTCTAGGGAAACATTCTTAATAGATAATTAATTAATTGTATACTGATACAAGTTAATTAATTCCTTAATATTGACAAATGATTGTGTGAGTAGGATTACGTATCATATTGTAATTTGATTAAATAAGATTCGGTCTAAGTAATTTAAATTGTTTTATTACTTAGATTTATTTGTTGTTTATGAAACAATTAAAATAAGAATGAACAATTTATTATAAATACAAGTTGTTGTAATTTATAATTGAATGACACATTTTAAGTACTCTTTTTTTTTATGACGAGGGGGTTGAGTCCCCCCGGGCCCATGCATTCCCGAACCACCACATGGACTATGTAAGCCACCCCCTTTGGGGGTTGCAGTGGCCAAGTGATCATCGCCCCAGCTGGTAGTCGAACCCGGGACCTCTCAACTCCTGCATTTCTGCAAGCTTCAAGGTTTAACCCGGCTACCACTGGACTAACACCACTTGGTTCCCATTTTAAGTACTTGTAATCCAGAATTACTAGCTAATTTTTTATGTGATTTATTTTATTAATAAAATAATTTTTAATTAGTTCAAAATGCATTATTTAATTAACATGTCTAGTAACATGTGCAATATGTCACATTACACAAAATTGACAATCGACAAAGTTAAAATGGATCCACATTAACATGTATGTGTCGTGTAAATGGTAGGGGAAGGAGGATTTGTGCTTTAATTATTTAATTAAGTGGGAAGCATGATGATTACCTCCTAATCATAGGCATGCATACCTACACTCTTGAGAAGAGAAAAATGAAAAAGCATTGGGCACTCTACTCATGCCAAAACCGGTGCCCTCCCTGCATTTACACTTAAGTATTGTATTTCACATACTAATAAGATTATTCTTATTCATCACATCTTGAGAATTATCATTATTCTCTCTAATTGTTGTAAAATTTCTTAAGAAGAAAAAACTTACAAAATCATAATATTATCAAGATAATATTAAGTCTTATTAAGGTAGTCTTATACTAATTCTAGTATCAAATTAGTATTTGATTTAAGAAGGATTTCCTTGGTACAAATCTTTAAGGAGTAGATCTTGCAATTAGATCTAGGGTTTTTCTGGCATTTGGATTTTTCTTTAAGAAGACTAATTTGGTTGGAGACCAAATTAGTATAAACCATTCGGCCCTCCTTGTAAGAATAATCAAGCTTTCCTTCTTACTTTGTATTTTGTTATGCATGCATAAGTTCCTTTAAGTTTATGACTTTACTTATAAACACTTAGTTATTAGAGGTGTCTAATAAGGGATTAATGAATCTTACAGTCGATCGATAGGAGTTTTGGTCGATCGACCATATATGCTTGATGATCGATATTGCTGGCATGTTGACTGGAATTGTAGGAGGTTGGTCGATCAACAATGTGTACTATGTCGATCCACTAAGTCGTTAGATGCAGATCAGACGAGTTGGATAAATTGTTTCCTATTTGTCGCAGATTTACGTAAAACCGAAAAATACCCATCCAAGTCAGTTTTAAAACACTTTTACTTACCATAACACTTAAAATTTCATAAGAGAGGGGAGAAAAGAGAGGAGGCGCGCAACATAGGAGTCTTGATCATTATTTCGTATCAATCCTTGTAAGTTAGTATCGATCTATAGTTCTGATTAATTATTTACATTTCCCGCGCTAGACTTGTGACCGTTGACCCAACCGAGACCGTGACGGACCACGGTTTAACTGTGACTTTGACCGTGACAGACTGAAACCCTAGTTTGGGGATTCGAATAATTTTGTCATCGTTCTTATTTGCGTAGTATAAAATTTAATTGAAAGTTAATATATGTTAATTAGGTAGTGAATCCATAGGAACCGTTTATTGTCAACGTGGTTGCACATAGGGATTTGCTAAAGGTAGGGAATTAATACTCCACTCGCATTATTGTTATTTACATGTCAGTTATTATTGCTGCGATGGTTGTTAGCTATTGTATTGATGGTTTGGATGTAGTGTGAAACGGTCTGATTATTTGTACTGAGTGTATTTTATTATTATGGTTGCTTTATGTGCTTTATTATTGCCATTGTTGATAAGGTTATTTTCAGTCGTTTGGCCTTAATCAAAATAAATTCTAGCTTGGTACTAACAAAATAGCAAGCGGTAAGTCAGGTATCGAATCCACAGGGAGGCGGTAATAATCTATTTGTTAATATTTAGATTTGTCTTAAAGTAACAGTTTTATGGGGTTGATTGTTTAATTTCTAATAACTAATTGCGATGTAAATAAAGACAAATTCAATAATAATAACGAGTCTAGTGATTCGGTTCACTAGGTAGACATCCAAAGGTAAGGTTTAATTCATTAATTGAGCGATTTATATTGTTGAAAGTCATATGATCGGTCGATTCTAATATGTCCTTTTCGACATAAACTTAACATGCAATCGCTATTATTAAGTCGGTCTAATTCAATTACCGTGGCCTATACTAGTCTTAACCCGGTCGGTGAAAATCCTAGTTTGCAAGACTAATTAACCAATTCTGACCAGTAATTAATTAACTAGATGTAAAACGATAATTGAACAACAATCAAAAGCAATTTAACAATCAATTCATTAATTAACCCTTTTCCAACAATCTAGATCCCCTTTCACCCTAGATTAAAGGCTTAGCTACTCATACTAAAGGGAAGAACAACAATAGAAATAATAAGAAACATGATTAATAACAATAAAAGATGAATAACGAATGAATAATAATTATTGAAGAAAGATCAATACCGTAATGATGAAGAAAAAAGATATAGATCCGAAACAAGAGCAATAAAACTAAACTAAGAGTTTTCTAGGGTTTTAGAAGTAAAATAAAGCGTAAATAAACTTAGGGTACGAATTGGGTATTTATAGTAAAACATAACCGACATAAGGAGATTGCGGAAAATAGTGGAAACTAATGGTTCCTCGATCGAGCCTATGTGCACTTGATCGAGGCACTAATTCTCATAAACCCCAACTCTCGAAATTACATATTTTAATCAATTGGGCTGGTTCCTCGATCAATCCTCACTTCACTCGATCGAGTATGAAGGTTCCTCGATCAATCCTCCATCTACTCGATCGAGGAACTTGCTGCTGTCCACTTTTTCGTGTTGTCTTCTTTATTTCTCTTCCTTTATTCTTCTATATTCCCGTGCCATGCTCCGTGTATTCCTCTATGCCTACTCCGCGATGCCCATTTCATTCATTTGCTCCTCAAATGCATCATTCCTGCATTAAACATCAAATAGCGGAAGTAACAACATTCTAACATAAAAGGCATATATTTAATATAAATTAGCACGAAAACCGAATCAAAAGTAATTAAGGGGAGGCATAAATATACACATAATTATGACTCATCAAACTCCCCCAAACCATATTTTTGCTTGTCCTCAAGCAAAGCATCACATAATACAATAGGCAATCATACAAATGGCGAATAAACAACTTAGAGCTAATGTTGATGCACATACAAATCCCGAGCTATCCATATCTTAAACAAAGCAATGACCAAAGTGTACCAATAAAATAAATTCAAAGGTACGGGAAATAGAAAACGTAGCTCAAGTCTCATGTCACCGTACTATAGACAAATGCCAAATACCTTTCGATCTTGCAAGACAAATTAGTCGGATTCTCGCGGATTCACTCATGCACTCACAAGTATGTAAGGGTGAGTTATAGGTAAAGATAGAAAGAAGTAGAAACACTCACTCAACTTATGAAACATGCATGCAATCTAATGTGATAGAGATTTCCCCAACTAGTATGCATCCAATATCTAGACAAAAGTAAATGTATCAAGGACAATAAGGGTGGCAAATGGGTTAAAGGGATATAAATGGTTTGTACCAAAGCACGGTATGGATATGTGGAACTAAGACGGTAGTCGCAATGCTAAACCAAAACCAAATCTAGACAAAAGTAAGCTTGAATACAACCCATCTAGAGAAATCATCTCAACTAGTGACCATCCTTTTGATTCTTGACAAAACCAAATGAAGCAATCAATTTCTTTTCTTTTCTTCTTTTTTAAATTCTCTTTTTAAATTTTTTCTTTTTTTGTTTTTTGTTTTCTTCTATTTTTTTTCTTTTTTTTTCTTTTTTTTTTGCTTCATATTTTTCTTTTTCCAACACAAGGATACAACACAATTGCTAAAAAGTACTTTGCTATACCCACATGACAACAATAAGTCCCAACCCAACCATAATAGCAAAATAGACATGATAAACAAGCAACTGCGACTTTTCCGATAAGGTAGGCAAATTCTTTGATTATAGCTAATAAATGTAGGATATAGAACGACTACAAGGGTTCATACGGACTAAACAAAAGGTAATGTAAGGCTTATTTGAACGGTAAAAACCGCCTATCCACATGTACTTAGTCCAATGGAAGCAGTAAAAGTATCAAGAAATCAATATCACACTTATACAGTTTGATATTGTACATTCCACAAGGAGAAACCACACTCAAGCCTAATTGACAATGAGACTAGTTTATTGATGTTCCTGGCCTAGGAAGCTCTATAGACCTCAGAATTTAAGTAGTTTACCAACATAATTGTGTCAAATCTAATTAGCATAAGGCATGTCAATACGGTTAAGACTTGAATTATGAGCTTTGTTTTCATGGATAACGGGTCAAAATAATGTACATGGACAACTAAATGGGATTCAAATGCAAAAACAATGCAATTTAACATCATTGTTATTTAATTCACCAAGAGTCGACCTAAAACAAAGTAAAAACATGTTTTTGTGTATTGAAACTTTTTATTTTTATGGATTTTACACAACATAAAATAAATCACACAACATAATTAAAGATTCTTCCCCCAAATCTAAATGTCACAGTGTGTTCATTGTGATGCCTACAGTATAACAATCACACAAAATTTCCAACAACCTAAAGGACACATCTAACAAAGGAATGGGAAATAACTAGAGATAATACAATAAAAGAAGGTACAAGGGAAGAGAATACCGGGTAAGAGCGTAGGAGTTCCCCCAAACCAGCTGCAAAAATAGGGGAGAAAGATCAACCGCGCAATTCCTATCATCATCTGGCTAAGAATTAAACCGAAAAAGCTAGGGTACTCGATCGAGCCTGGCAGCACTCGATCGAGGAACCAAGCTGGCGAGCAAATTCCTGCATTTTAAAACAAATGTTCATAAAACTCAGAATCAATACAACTTAAAGCACGTAATAGTAAATCAAAAAGTAGCGCATGTGCTACACACAAACATAAGTAACACCAATAAATAGTCCAAGCAAAGAAAATAAATGATGAATAAAGTTTTGGCTCATAAAACTCAAAGTCTAATGTAAAATATGAATAAGCATGCTCATTACTCTTCAAGTCATCATCATTTGGAAGGAAATAGGGCACTTCATCCATTAAAGGAGCTTGCTTCATCTCATAAATTACGACGGGCTCCTCTCTAAATATCTCTGCTTCCAAAGCATCCAACTCGGCCTCCAAGTCAACACTCTCATCACAGCTGTAAACCATCTCAGGAGTAGGCTCATCTCCATAAATCAACCTCTCAATCTCATCCACTTCCTTGCTCCATGGATATGACGCAGCAGCAGGGGCGTCAGACTGAATCCTGTCAAAAAAATAAGCAAGGGAATCATCAAAAGTAGGATCAAGAGCATTAATCATATGACAAGAAACTTTTAAATCAGGAGGACGTGATGCTTTGTCAAGACCAAAAGTAATAGTATCATCTCCAATATTGAACGTAAGACTCCCATGCCTAACATCTATAACCCCCATGCTGTATTCAAGAATGGCCGTCCTAGAATAATAGGAACACGAGAATCCTCAACTATATCTATCACTACAAAGTCGACTGGAATGAAAAATTTCCCTATTCTAACTGGCAAATCTTCTAAGATACCCATAGGGTGCTTAATAAACCTATCAGCCATTTGTAGAGTCATGTTAGTACATTTAAGCTTAGTCATGTTTAATTGATCGCAAATTTTATATGACATGACACTGACACTCGCTCCTAAATCACATAAAGAATTGTCAATAGTTAAAGGGCCTAATATTACAAGGAATAGAAAAACTCCCTGGATCCTTAAGCTTAGGTGGAGAATTGGCTTGCAATGCGGCATTGTATTCAAGAGTGAACGCCATAGTTTCCACTTCATCAAAAGACCGCTTCTTGGACAATATCTCTTTCAAAAACTTAGCATATGCCAGCACTTGAGTGACCAACTGATGTGACCATTATTTGAGCATACTTAGTCCCCGAATTAGCCTCGTTCCTATGCTTTTTAGTGCATATTTGGGTCATTTACTATCTTTAGTCCTTTGTTTTGCATATTCTTTGAGGCTTTGTTCCCTTGGTAGGAGAGGAGTGCAAACCTTGCATTTTCATGGCAAAATAGAGCTAAATTGATCGAATCTAATGACCAAGCATCAAAGAGAAGACAAGACTAGAAGGCCTTTGTACATATCAGAGTAGATGGGCAATGATGAAGAAATCCTTGCATCCCCGACTAAATCCCGGAGGATTATTGGAAGAAGAGAAGAAGAAAAGAAGAAAAGAAAAAGCTGTGACGCAATCCGCTCGTCCAGCATAGCAAGACGCCCGTCCAAGACTCCAAATATCCGAGCATCTTTGCCATAGGGACGCCCGTCCAACCACGCTCCAATCCGCTCGTCCAGCCACCCCAGAATCCGCCCGTCCCGACCCTTTGGATGCTCGGATTGTCTTACAGGCCCATACGTCCTCTTCTTCCCTCCATGAAAGATGCGCAGATTTATGAAAGACCGGCAAAAAGGAGACTCGCATCTTTTCTGAGAGGAGCGATTCCTTAAGGACTTAATCGTCATTTAAGCCCTTAGTAAACCCTAATTTGTGTACCTAATCCCCAACTATAAATACCCCATTAGTCTAATTAGATTAAGAATGTTCTTCTTATCAATCTTTAGTGTAGTTTATATCATTCTAATATCTTCTTAATCTTGTAATCAACTTCTAATCAAATATTAATACAAATCTCATTTCCTTAATTTCCCTTTTGTTCATCTTTTATTTTGGGTAATTGAAGATTATTTGGGTTATTATTGTGAGATTGACAACCTTCCAATCATTCATCAAGTACTTCTATTATTCTTTGCTTTATTTTGGAATCATTAGTAGGTATAATTCTTTTAATCCCTTTTTAATTATTGTTAATCATCTTTATTTATTTATCATGTTTTGCTTTGTTAATATGATTGATAACCTTGTTAACATGTTAAACTTGATAATGAGTGAGTAGTTTCCTTAACTAGGGTTAATGGGTAATTAGGGGGAAACCAACATGGGGGATGATTCATGCTTAATTTAATATGTTTTCATAATTTATTTGCTTGCTTGTTGTGATCTCAACTTATGCACATGTTATGTTTGATGAAATGCGAGCCTATGAATCCTTGCATTTTTTACCCATCACTTACCTTTTCAATGAGACTTGTAAGACATGAACCAACTCGAGTCTCATTAGACCATGCATATAGTTAAGTAGGGAGGATTAAGTCGACTTGTAGGTGTTGTACAATCTAATCGATTCGGCTCTGGGACCCAAACCTTCCTAGGATTGTAAGATATAAACCAACTCGATCCATCACAACAATAATTGCTTGCGTATAATTTGAGAATATGTTTGTATGATCAATTCCAATGAATCCCCTATGACCCCATGACACCCTAGTGCTTTTTAATCAATTTTTTACATCTCATTTTAATCATCTTGCTTGTTTACTTTTATGCTATTTAGTTTAGTGATCTTCTTATCTCAACCCCAAATCGTGACACCCCTAGACACCGCTACTTGCAATCGAAAATCCTACATCAATACCCGTCCCTTGGGATCCGACCTTTACTTGCCTCTTTACTAATAGTAGAGTTGTTTGTGAAGTTATAAATATTGTTTTGGTCTAGGTGCTCCTAACGACAAGTAACCGAAAAAATGGCGCCGTTGCCGGGGATGGTGTTAACTTGATTTGATTTTCTTAGATTGTTATTAGTTGTGTCTTTCTTTGCCTTGGGGAAGTAAAACTCCTCAAGGTTTTTTCTAATTATTTTCAAGTTGTTTGATATTTTGCATGTCTAGAAGATCACAAGGTAACTTGTTACCCATTGATCACGAAATTGAAAGGACTTTGACAAACAATAGAAGACTTGCTAGAAACACTTTGAGAGGTATTGGTGAGGTTGTACATATTCAACCAAATACTATTGAGTTAATCAACCCTTTTGCAAGAGAATGTGAGGAGAACCCAACACAAAATCAATCCACAATGCCTAAATTTTCATCACATTCCGTACCAACCGAGGAGAACCTAGCCAATGGTACTCCCACACCACAACACTTAACCGGGAATTTCATTGCAAAATCCGCATTTATCCAATTAGTCGAAAGAAGCCAATTTGGGAGGATGCCTAGTGAAGACCCTCACTATCACATGGAGACTTTTTGTGACTATTGTGATGCGATTTCACAAACCGGTGTGACTCAAGACCAAATTCGATGGGTCTTATTTCCTTTTTGTCTAATTGGCACCACAAAACAATGGTTGAAGAGCCTCGACAAGGCTACTCTTGGAATTGACTCTTGGAAGAAGTTGGCTCTAGCTTTCTACAAAAAATTCTACCCTCCGAAAAAGACTAACATGCTAAGAGCTCAAATTCTGGGTTTTAAGCAAAGGGATGAAGAATCTTTGTATGAAGCTTGGGAGCGGTTCAAAGGAATTTGTCGCTCCTGTCCTCATCATGGACTTAGCGAGTGATTCTTGGTACAATTTTGGAATGGTCTTTATGAAGACTCAAGAAACATTCTCAACATGGGATCAAATGGTATGTTCACCGAAGTTGACGATAATCAAACTTGGAACAAGATTGAGGAAATGGCGGTCCATAACTCACAATATAGTAGACCTCGCAAGGCTACTAGAGGAGGAAAGTATGAAGTGGACTCTATTACTCAATTGGGTGCTCAACTTAGTGCTCATATTGATACCATTAACTTGAAGTTTGAGAAGGCTATGGCTAAACTTGAAGAAGCCTAAAAATCACCAAAGCATCATGTTAATGCCATGGTAGCATCTTCATCAATCCCAAGTGGGATATGTGAGAATTGTGGAACTTTGGGACATGACCAAAGTGAATGTAGGAGAACAAATGAACTAGTGAATGCTTTTCAAGCATACAAGAGTGGTACCCCTTATTCCAATTATTACAATGAAAACACCAAATTCCACCCAAATATCTCATACAAAAGCCAAAATGTTCAAAACCCTCAACAAACATACACCCCACCTCCCATGAGAAACCAAAATCAAAGACCCTTTTTCAACCAAAACCATGGTTACCAAAATCAAACTCCATACAATCAACAAAATGACCAAGGTTTTGATGTTCAAAAAGCGGTCTTCCAAATGCAAAAGACTCAACAAGAATTTTTCACTCAAATGCAAAAAGATAGTCAAGCAAAGGACATCACCATCAATAACATCCTAGCCCACACAAAAATGTTGGAAACTCAATTGACCCAACTAGCATCTTCAAACTCTCAAAGACAAAAGGGGAAATTACCACCTCAAGGTAATCCCCCAAGACATGAAACGGTTAGTGCTATTCACTTGAGGAGTGGTACGAGATATGAAGGACCAAAGAAGAAAGTTGAGGATAAAGTTGTGGAAGCTAGTGACAATGAGGAAGTTGTGCGAAACTCTAAGGAAGATGAACCAACAAAAGAAGAAGTTTCAAAGAAAAGTGAAGAGAAGGCCAAGGAGAAGGAGCCCATTGTGATTAGACTTCCATTCCCAAGTCGTCAAGCTAAGACTAAGTTTGATGACCAACTTGGAAAATTTATGGAAATTGTGAAGAATTTGGAAGTCTCGATTCCTTTCACGAAATTAATCAATCACGTGTCGGCCTATGCAAAGTACATGAAGGACATCTTTACGAGGTAGAAGTCGATCCGGAAGCTTGAAACTATCGCCTTCACTAAGGTGAGTAGTGCAATCCTTCAAGGGAGTTCACCTCTGAAACTTAAAGACTCGGGAAGCTTCTCAATACCGTGTACCATTGGCGACACCACAATAAAAAAGGCTTTGTGTGATCTAGGAGCAAGCGTGAGTGTTATGCCGTATTCGATTAGTAAAAGGCTAGGGATGGGAGAGCTTAAATGTACCAACATCACACTCCAAATGGCCGATAGATCGACGAAGACACCGTTAGGGATATGGGAAGATGTTCCCATGAGAATCGGCAAATTCTTCATCCCGGTGGACTTTGTCATCGTTGACATGGAAGAAGACTCCAATATTCCGATCATCCTCGGTAGACCTTTCTTGCACACCACGGGTGCGGTGATAGATGTGAAGCACGGAGAGCTTACTCTAGAAGTGGGAGACGAGACCATAACTTTCAATCTTGACAAGACCATGAGAGCTCCCCATTTGCATGAACCATGCTTTATGGTTGATCACTATAGCCGAAGGATGATAGGAAGAAGTCGAATTCCAATGGAAAAAGAAAGTTGATGATGCTCCATCAAAAGAGCAAGAGAATAGCAACAATGAGAGCTTGAAAAGCTCACCCATGACAAGTGAAGAGGATGGCCTTATTGGCCAAAACAAGAAAGAAGGAGAGTTGTCTTTATCAACTCAAGAAATTTTTAATGATCAAGTAGACGAAGTTTGCGGTCTTTGGGATGATGAGTTCCAAGGGATATTCAATCCCTATATTCGTAATGCTATGAACAAAGACCATCATGGAGAACAACAAGTGCAAAGATCTATTGAAGATCTTTATCATGACAATGAACAAGCTTTTGACTAATTCTTCAAGGTGTTGAGTAACATCAACAACACCTTGAACATGTCCCCTTGACATCTCACATTGGATGAGAAATTGGTGGAGTCCTCCCTAAACCACCATTTGGAAATATTCTAACTCCCTAACTTGCATTTCGTTTTTACATTGCATTTTTGTCATTTTTGGATTTATATTTTTGTGCCTTGATCAAGATATTCATCATTTTGAGAGAAATGAGGGAGGGAATTATGATTTTATTGATGTGTAGTGCTTTGACTTAGTGTGAGGATAGCAATTGCCTAGGCTATTCATGCCTTTGTTGTGCCCCCGCAATGAAGAACACGAGAATTGAAGAATGAAAATGATAAGGGTTATGCAGTACCCACGGATGGACCTGAATCTGTGTGGACAAGGAGGAATCCAAGCGGCCAAAAGGAGAATCCGCTTGTCCTGAAGAATCCGAGCGTCCAGGATACAATCCGCTCGTCTGCCAGAGTTGTAGAATTCAAAAAAATGGTCTGTCACAGAATCCGAGCGTCCCAATGAAGAATCCGCTCGTCTGATTTTGGACGCTCGTCTTACAGCAAAGACGCTCGTCTTTCTACTGTTGAAATTTAAAGAATCACCCTGTAACAGAATCCGAGCGTCCGTGCAGGAAGACGCTCGTCTCAAATTGAAAAATCCGTCCGTCTTTGCTTTGAAAGACGCTCGTCTGTGGCGTCATTTCTTGAAGCAAAACGGAAGAATCCGAGCGTCCCGTAATGCAATCCGCTCGTCCCCTGCTGCTATTTCAAATATAATGGGTCTTTTAAACCCTTATTCCCTCATTTATTTTCATTTCCTCTACATTCAAACACTACCCAAAACTCAAAAACCCCAAAAACCCTCATCCTCTACATCAACAAAACCAAACTTTCTCAACCAAATTCAACAAAATCAAATCCAAACTTCCTCACAACAAAAATTAATCACTCCTTTTGCAACAACAATTGATTCAAACACCAAAATCTTCAACCTTTGAGTCGATTTTTAAGATACAAAGCAACATTCTTTCATCTTAAATCGATTTGGACATAACTAAAAATTGAAGATTTCAATGTTTCTTTGGTGTAATCAAGAATGGCAAGAACTAAAGGAGGTAACAAGGCACCCCCAAAGAAGATACTATCAAAAAGGCAACAAACTCTTCAAGCAAAACAATTGTCAAAGGCATTGGTAGTCCATGAGGCAAGGTTGGAGGTTCAACAAGGTCCCTCTATGGAAGCTACAACATCAACAACTCCGGTCATTGAGCAATTATCTAATTATCCGGAGGTAATTTTCACTTCCGACTCTCATAGGGATAAATTTGTTCTCTTTGCTAAGAAGACCATTATGCCTACAAAATTTATTTGTGAAGATGCTTTGACAAAGTTGGGTGTTCTTGAACAAACCAAAACCTTCTTTGAGGCTATGGGATTGGGTAAATTGTTTACCATGAAAGAATTGACATACCCCTCCCTCACCTTGGAATTTTTGAGTTCCTTGAAAGTCACAAGGGTGGAGATTAGAACCCACATCGAGTTTCGTCTTGCAATTGTGTGAATTAAGTAAGATTTTAGGCCTTAGTGATACCCCGTACTATGAAAAGATCCCCGAAAAGTATGACCCCGCTCCTCTTTGGGAGGCAATTTCCGGAAAGAAATTTGTGCGCTTTCATGATTGTCGTGCCCTATTAGTCCACCATCTGGGCATTAGAGTGTGGCATAAGGTCATTGGGAATACTTTGATAGCAAGAAATGACACTAATCATCTTACCAAGCTCGATTTTGTTCTTCTTGAGTCGGCCTTGAACATAGGAAGGGAATATACTAAGCCATATAATGCTCTAAGACTTTTGGTTGAACGATGGCTTAATGTCGATTGTGGTAAAGAAGGCACCACTTTTATTGTAAATGGAGGACTAGTTACCTATTTGGCCAAGCACTTTAACCCAAATTTCAACAAAGACAACACTTATGTGGCGGTTAAAGGAGGTCATCTCATTGATATGGACACCATGATTCACAAGTTTAAGTGGGTCAAGCATGATCCTCTTGACACCAAATATGGGTGGTTAACCAATGAAGCTAGATCATTCACCTTACCTTCAAAGATTTGTTGATTGAGTGTTCACCTGCCAAACTACCTTCTTCCACTCTCCGAGGAGACCGAGTACATTATTCAACAACAAAGAGGCAAGATTGACGAGCCCTCCTCCTCCATTGTCACACCACCCTATCCATTTGAGTATCACGAGTTCAAAACCAAGAATGTCGAGGTAGGAAATGATTACATGACTCTACTCATGAGGGAAATACACAAGCAAGCTTACAATGATAGAGTGGATGCTTACAAAGCCCAATATCCGCCCCTCCTACATCTAGCTAGGCAAGGACTTCATGATCCATCATGTCCTTTGCCTAGTTGGGCGGATATGGAAGTTTTCTTTCCTAGCACCTCTAGTGGTGGAAGACCGGGTGGAGAGGAGAATGTTGATGAAGAGAGTGTTGATGAAGAAGGTAAAGAAGAAGAGGTTCAAGAGAATGTTCAAGAAGGAGAAGCTCAAGAAGAGGAAGAAGAAGAAAGTGAGGAAGAGCAAGGAAGTGAAAGTGGGAGTGGAGATGATTCCACATCTATGGAGGAAAATGATGATAATGATGATATGATGGAGGATTAGCAAACCTTGGAGGCTCCTACATTCTTTCACCCCTCTTATGGTTTGTCTACTTCTTTTGTTTTCTTTATTTTATTTTGATCATTTGTTTGTGGAGTCCTAGCAACATGGAGGACTAACACCTTGGCTTCATTAAGGTGTTCTTTTCATCGTTCCCAACTTGTAAAATCCAAAATGACAATTTTTAGTTTCATGCATTGCATTCCATGTGCATGAACTACCCCGAAATTCAAGACGTTAGAAATAATGTCTATTTTGGTTTAGGGAAGTCCATGCATATGCATCGGGAGGTAATTTAAATTACGCTCTCCGCCATAACAAAAACACATGCATCATGTAGTGTAGCTTAGTATAGTTTGCATTTAGTTTAGAAATCATGCATCATGCTTGCATAATTTCCTATCGTATTGGCCATTTAGGACAATGCCCATACTAGTGTGGGGATGGGAAATTCTAACTTGACTTTTATTCAAAAATCCAAAAAAATCAAAAATTTTGAAAAAATCCACAAAAATTGAAAAATTGAAAAAACCAAAAACATGTTCATTTCCTTTTTAGTATAGTCTTGTATATATTGTTTGTATATATTGTGTTTGTTCATCCTTGTTCACATTGATTGACTACGCCACATCCGAGACATGAGGATATTGAAGACCGCATGGTATGATCTTTCCAATCTCCTTTTTCCTGTTTATGTTAATTACTATGTGGCTTTATTTTGATTGATGCGGTAAAAATAATGTGAATCTAGGATTGCATTTAGATTATTTGGCATACTAGTTGGTAGAATCATATGCATTAGGATGTATAAATGTTAGTTGCATCATAGCATATAGTTGCATGTTAGAAAATTTTTGTGAAACCGTCTACTTGGGAAGCTTGACAAGTGTATATAGGCCCTAGTAGATGCTTTTTCTTCTTAAGACTTTGCTTGTTAGAATACTTGTAAAACACCCTAGGATGTGTCATGCTAGTATCCTTTAACCCATGGATTAAGGCCTAGTCAAGAGTACCTTGTGGTGTATTAACTCCTTGGCTACCGTTTATTCCAAGGTGACCCTTGAAACCATGCAACCATCATTCATCCATGTTCTACCATATATTTTGTCATCAAAGGGAATGGTCACAAAGAGAAATTGTTCAAAAATTTGAGTTCAAGAAAAGAAAAGAAAATAAAAAGTTTGCAAATGCATCAAAAGAAAAGAGGAGTAACAAAAATGAAAACTCCTATGCTTCAAATATAAGCACCCTCACTACATATGGGGTGACTTTGAAAACGTTCAAAAGAAAATGCAAAAAGTTGAAAAGTTGTCAAGTATTGAAATGCCAAAAATCAAAAAAAATGGCAAGAAATTGTTCTCAAAATGTTATATGCCACAAGAAATTTGGGGGAAAAACAACAACAAAGCAAACTCCCAAATAAAACTCAAATACTATCGATCCCTTTATCCATCGTATCCATTTTTGTGCATGGTAGAGAGGGGACGACCCTTCTTCTTGTCTAGGCAAGAGGGGGAATTCCGCGATCCTCCGGTGTTTCTAACACCACAGGGAGTCTATTATTCTTGACAAAAGCATTTAACGATTGAGGACAAAGGTACCCTAGCTTGACACAACTTGGAGGTGATTTATTGGTATCCTTCTAGGCTTAGTAGTTTGAAGAAATTGCATCTATGAAGGAGTGTGTACCCTTGAATTGCTTTCCCTTTAGATAATTTTCGGCACTTAAATGAGGAAAGTGGCTATTCTTTTGTATATGCATCCATTACTTGATTTTGTGTGCTTTAATGATTGAATGTGTCGCCATTTTGGCAAGACCCACCTTGCCTTGCAAGAAGCCATCCTACCTCATGGTTGTCTTGTTGTGAGTTGAAGGGGCGGAGTGAGACCCTCTAATTGTCTCATATCGGCTATGCTATTAGGTTAGTTTAAATAACGGTCCTTGTTTTTGTCACCTCTTTACTCGAGACGAGCAAAGGTTCGGTTTGGGGATATTTGATGTGACAATTATTTGAGCATATTTAGTCCCAAAATTAGCCTCGTTCCTATGCTTTTTAGTGCATATTTGGGTCATTTACTATCATTAGTCCTTTGTTTTGCATATTCTTTGAGGCTTTGTTCCCTTGGTAGGAGAGGAGTGCAAACCTTGCATTTTCATGGCAAAATAGAGCTAAATTAATCGAATCTAATGACCAAGCATCAAAGAGAAGACAAGACTAGAAGGCCTTTATACATATTATAGTAGATTGGCAATGATGAAGAAATCCTTGCATCCCCGACTAAATCCCGGAGGATTATTGGAAGAAGAGAAGAAGAAAAGAAGAAAAGAAAAATCTGTGACGCAATCCGCTCGTCCATCATAGCAAGACGCCCGTCCAAGACTCCAAAGATCCGAGCATCTTTGCCATAGGGACGCCCGTCCAACCACGCTCCAATCCGCTCGTCCAGCCACCCCAGAATCCGCCCGTCCCGACCCTTTGGACGCTCGGATTGTCTTACAGGCCCATACGTCCTCTTCTTCCCTCCATGAAAGATGCGCAGATTTATGAAAGACCGGCAAAAAGGAGACTCGCATCTTTTCTGAGAGGAGCGATTCCTTAAGGACTTAATCGTCATTTAAGCCCTTAGTAAACCCTAATTTGTGTACCTAATCCCCAACTATAAATACCCCATTAGTCTAATTAGATTGAGAATGTTCTTCTTATCAATCTTTAGTGTAGTTTATATCATTCTAATATCTTCTTAATCTTGTAATCAACTTCTAATCAAATATTAATACAAATCCCATTTCCTTAATTTCCCTTTTGTTCATCTTTTATTTTGGGTAATTGAAGATTATTTGGGTTATTATTGTGAGATTGACAACCTTCCAATCATTCATCAAGTACTTCTATTATTCTTTGCTTTATTTTGGAATCATTAGTAGGTATAATTCTTTTAATCCCTTTTTAATTATTGTTAATCATCTTTATTTATTTATCATGTTTTGCTTTGTTAATATGATTGATAACCTTGTTAACATGTTAAACTTGATAATGAGTGAGTAGTTTCCTTAACTAGGGTTAATGGGTAATTAGGGGGGAAACCAACATGGGGGATGATTCATGCTTAATTTAATATGTTTTCATAATTTATTTGCTTGCTTGTTGTGATCTCAACTTATGCACATGTTATGTTTGATGAAATGCGAGCCTATGAATCCTTGCATTTTTTACCCATCACTTACCTTTTCAATGAGACTTGTAAGACATGAACCAACTCGAGTCTCATTAGACCATGCATATAGTTAAGTAGGGAGGATTAAGTCGACTTGTAGGTGTTGTACAATCTAATCGATTCGGCTCTGGGACCCAAACCTTCCTAGGATTGTAAGATATAAACCAACTCGATCCATCACAACAATAATTGCTTGCGTATAATTTGAGAATATGTTTGTATGATCAATTCCAATGAATCCCCTATGACCCCATGACACCCTAGTGCTTTTTAATCAATTTTTTACATCTCATTTTAATCATCTTGCTTGTTTACTTTTATGCTATTTAGTTTAGTGATCTTCTTATCTCAACCCCAAATCGTGACACCCCTAGACACCGCTACTTGCAATCGAAAATCCTACATCAATACCCGTCCCTTGGGATCCGACCTTTACTTGCCTCTTTACTAATAGTAGAGTTGTTTGTGAAGTTATAAATATTGTTTTGGTCTAGGTGCTCCTAACGACAAAGTAACCGAAAAAAAATGGCGCCGTTGCGGGGATGGTGTTAACTTGATTTGATTTTCTTAGATTGTTATTAGTTGTGTCTTTCTTTGCCTTGGGGAAGTAAAACTCCTCAAGGTTTTTTCTAATTATTTTCAAGTTGTTTGATATTTTGCATGTCTAGAAGATCACAAGGTAACTTGTTACCCATTGATCACGAAATTGAAAGGACTTTGACAAACAATAGAAGACTTGCTAGAAACACTTTGAGAGGTATTGGTGAGGTTGTACATATTCAACCAAATACTATTGAGTTAATCAACCCTTTTGCAAGAGAATGTGAGGAGAACCCAACACAAAATCAATCCACAATGCCTAAATTTTCATCACATTCCGTACCAACCGAGGAGAACCTAGCCAATGGTACTCCCACACCACAACACTTAACCGGGAATTTCATTGCAAAATCCGCATTTATCCAATTAGTCGAAAGAAGCCAATTTGGGAGGATGCCTAGTGAAGACCCTCACTATCACATGGAGACTTTTTGTGACTATTGTGATGCGATTTCACAAACCGGTGTGACTCAAGACCAAATTCGATGGGTCTTATTTCCTTTTTGTCTAATTGGCACCACAAAACAATGGTTGAAGAGCCTCGACAAGGCTACTCTTGGAATTGACTCTTGGAAGAAGTTGGCTCTAGCTTTCTACAAAAAATTCTACCCTCCGAAAAAGACTAACATGCTAAGAGCTCAAATTCTGGGTTTTAAGCAAAGGGATGAAGAATCTTTGTATGAAGCTTGGGAGCGGTTCAAAGGAATTTGTCGCTCCTGTCCTCATCATGGACTTAGCGAGTGATTCTTGGTACAATTTTGGAATGGTCTTTATGAAGACTCAAGAAACATTCTCAACATGGGATCAAATGGTATGTTCACCGAAGTTGACGATAATCAAACTTGGAACAAGATTGAGGAAATGGCGGTCCATAACTCACAATATAGTAGACCTCGCAAGGCTACTAGAGGAGGAAAGTATGAAGTGGACTCTATTACTCAATTGGGTGCTCAACTTAGTGCTCATATTGATACCATTAACTTGAAGTTTGAGAAGGCTATGGCTAAACTTGAAGAAGCCTAAAAATCACCAAAGCATCATGTTAATGCCATGGTATCATCTTCATCAATCCCAAGTGGGATATGTGAGAATTGTGGAACTTTGGGACATGACCAAAGTGAATGTAGGAGAACAAATGAACTAGTGAATGCTTTTCAAGCATACAAGAGTGGTACCCCTTATTCCAATTATTACAATGAAAACACCAAATTCCACCCAAATATCTCATACAAAAGCCAAAATGTTCAAAACCCTCAACAAACATACACCCCACCTCCCATGAGAAACCAAAATCAAAGACCCTTTTTCAACCAAAACCATGGTTACCAAAATCAAACTCCATACAATCAACAAAATGACCAAGGTTTTGATGTTCAAAAAGCGGTCTTCCAAATGCAAAAGAATCAACAAGAATTTTTCACTCAAATGCAAAAAGATAGTCAAGCAAAGGACATCACCATCAATAACATCCTAGCCCACACAAAAATGTTGGAAACTCAATTGACCCAACTAGCATCTTCAAACTCTCAAAGACAAAAGGGGAAATTACCACCTCAAGGTAATCCCCCAAGACATGAAACGGTTAGTGC
Source organism: Silene latifolia (assembly GCF_048544455.1). Classification (NCBI taxonomy): domain Eukaryota; kingdom Viridiplantae; phylum Streptophyta; class Magnoliopsida; order Caryophyllales; family Caryophyllaceae; genus Silene; species Silene latifolia. The sequence goes on from NC_133535.1 coordinate 102,879,060, forward strand.
TATTCACTTGAGGAGTGGTACGAGATATGAAGGACCAAAGAAGAAAGTTGAGGATAAAGTTGTGGAAGCTAGTGACAATGAGGAAGTTGTGCGAAACTCTAAGGAAGATGAACCAACAAAAGAAGATGTTTCAAAGAAAAGTGAAGAGAAGGCCAAGGAGAAGGAGCCCATTGTGATTAGACTTCCATTCCCAAGTCGTCAAGCTAAGACTAAGTTTGATGACCAACTTGGAAAATTTATGGAAATTGTGAAGAATTTGGAAGTCTCGATTCCTTTCACGAAATTAATCAATCACGTGTCGGCCTATGCAAAGTACATGAAGGACATCTTTACGAGGTAGAAGTCGATCCGGAAGCTTGAAACTATCGCCTTCACTAAGGTGAGTAGTGCAATCCTTCAAGGGAGTTCACCTCTGAAACTTAAAGACTCGGGAAGCTTCTCAATACCGTGTACCATTGGCGACACCACAATAAAAAAGGCTTTGTGTGATCTAGGAGCAAGCGTGAGTGTTATGCCGTATTCGATTAGTAAAAGGCTAGGGATGGGAGAGCTTAAATGTACCAACATCACACTCCAAATGGCCGATAGATCGACGAAGACACCGTTAGGGATATGGGAAGATGTTCCCATGAGAATCGGCAAATTCTTCATCCCGGTGGACTTTGTCATCGTTGACATGGAAGAAGACTCCAATATTCCGATCATCCTCGGTAGACCTTTCTTGCACACCACGGGTGCGGTGATAGATGTGAAGCATGGAGAGCTTACTCTAGAAGTGGGAGACGAGACCATAACTTTCAATCTTGACAAGACCATGAGAGCTCCCCATTTGCATGAACCATGCTTTATGGTTGATCACTATAGCCGGAAGGATGATAGGAAGAAGTCGGAATTCCAATGGAAAAAGAAAGTTGATGATGCTCCATCAAAAGAGCAAGAGAATAGCAACAATGAGAGCTTGAAAAGCTCACCCATGACAAGTGAAGAGGATGGCCTTATTGGCCAAAACAAGAAAGAAGGAGAGTTGTCTTTATCAACTCAAGAAATTTTTAATGATCAAGTAGACGAAGTTTGCGGTCTTTGGGATGATGAGTTCCAAGGGATATTCAATCCCTATATTCGTAATGCTATGAACAAAGACCATCATGGAGAACAACAAGTGCAAAGATCTATTGAAGATCTTTATCATGACAATGAACAAGCTTTTGACTAATTCTTCAAGGTGTTGAGTAACATCAACAACACCTTGAACATGTCCCCTTGACATCTCACATTGGATGAGAAATTGGTGGAGTCCTCCCTAAACCACCATTTGGAAATATTCTAACTCCCTAACTTGCATTTCGTTTTTACATTGCATTTTTGTCATTTTTGGATTTATATTTTTGTGCCTTGATCAAGATATTCATCATTTTGAGAGAAATGAGGGAGGGAATTATGATTTTATTGATGTGTAGTGCTTTGACTTAGTGTGAGGATAGCAATTGCCTAGGCTATTCATGCCTTTGTTGTGCCCCCGCAATGAAGAACACGAGAATTGAAGAATGAAAATGATAAGGGTTATGCAAAGCCCACGGATGGACTGAATCTGTGTGGACAAGGAGGAATCCAAGCGGCCAAAAGGAGAATCCGCTTGTCCTGAAGAATCCGAGCGTCCAGGATACAATCCGCTCGTCTGGCAGAGTTGTAGAATTCAAAAAAATGGTCAGTCACAGAATCCGAGCGTCCCAATGAAGAATCCGCTCGTCTGATTTTGGACGCTCGTCTTACAGCAAAGACGCTCGTCTTTCTACTTTTGAAATTTAAAGAATCACCTGAACAGAATCCGAGCGTCCGTGCAGGAAGACGCTCGTCTCAAATTGAAAAATCCGTCCGTCTTTGCTGAAAGACGCTCGTCCTGTGGCGTCATTTCTTGAAGCAAAACGGGAAGAATCCGAGCGTCCCAGAATGCAATCCGCTCGTCCCCTGCTGCTATTTCAAATATAATGGGTCTTTTAAACCCTTATTCCCTCATTTATTTTCATTTCCTCTACATTCAAACACTACCCAAAACTCAAAAACCCCAAAAACCCTCATCCTCTACATCAACAAAACCAAACTTTCTCAACCAAATTCAACAAAATCAAATCCAAACTTCCTCACAACAAAAATTAATCACTCCTTTTGCAACAACAATTGATTCAAACACCAAAATCTTCAACCTTTGAGTCGATTTTTAAGATACAAAGCAACATTCTTTCATCTTAAATCGATTTGGACATAACTAAAAATTGAAGATTTCAATGTTTCTTTGGTGTAATCAAGAATGGCAAGAACTAAAGGAGGTAACAAGGCACCCCCAAAGAAGATACTATCAAAAAGGCAACAAACTCTTCAAGCAAAACAATTGTCAAAGGCATTGGTAGTCCATGAGGCAAGGTTGGAGGTTCAACAAGGTCCCTCTATGGAAGCTACAACATCAACAACTCCGGTCATTGAGCAATTATCTAATTATCTGGAGGTAATTTTCACTTCCGACTCTCATAGGGATAAATTTGTTCTCTTTGCTAAGAAGACCATTATGCCTACAAAATTTATTTGTGAAGATGCTTTGACAAAGTTGGGTGTTCTTGAACAAACCAAAACCTTCTTTGAGGCTATGGGATTGGGTAAATTGTTTACCATGAAAGAATTGACATACCCCTCCCTCACCTTGGAATTTTTGAGTTCCTTGAAAGTCACAAGGGTGGAGATTAGAACCCACATCGAGTTTCGTCTTGCAATTGTGTGAATTAAGTAAGATTTTAGGCCTTAGTGATACCCCGTACTATGAAAAGATCCCCGAAAAGTATGACCCCGCTCCTCTTTGGGAGGCAATTTCCGGAAAGAAATTTGTGCGCTTTCATGATTGTCGTGCCCTATTAGTCCACCATCTGGGCATTAGAGTGTGGCATAAGGTCATTGGGAATACTTTGATAGCAAGAAATGACACTAATCATCTTACCAAGCTCGATTTTGTTCTTCTTGAGTCGGCCTTGAACATAGGAAGGGAATATACTAAGCCATATAATGCTCTAAGACTTTTGGTTGAACGATGGCTTAATGTCGATTGTGGTAAAGAAGGCACCACTTTTATTGTAAATGGAGGACTAGTTACCTATTTGGCCAAGCACTTTAACCCAAATTTCAACAAAGACAACACTTATGTGGCGGTTAAAGGAGGTCATCTCATTGATATGGACACCATGATTCACAAGTTTAAGTGGGTCAAGCATGATCCTCTTGACACCAAATATGGGTGGTTAACCAATGAAGCTAGATCATTCACCTTACCTTCAAAGATTTGTTGATTGAGTGTTCACCTGCCAAACTACCTTCTTCCACTCTCCGAGGAGACCGAGTACATTATTCAACAACAAAGAGGCAAGATTGACGAGCCCTCCTCCTCCATTGTCACACCACCCTATCCATTTGAGTATCACGAGTTCAAAACCAAGAATGTCGAGGTAGGAAATGATTACATGACTCTACTCATGAGGGAAATACACAAGCAAGCTTACAATGATAGAGTGGATGCTTACAAAGCCCAATATCCGCCCCTCCTACATCTAGCTAGGCAAGGACTTCATGATCCATCATGTCCTTTGCCTAGTTGGGCGGATATGGAAGTTTTCTTTCCTAGCACCTCTAGTGGTGGAAGACCGGGTGGAGAGGAGAATGTTGATGAAGAGAGTGTTGATGAAGAAGGTAAAGAAGAAGAGGTTCAAGAGAATGTTCAAGAAGGAGAAGCTCAAGAAGAGGAAGAAGAAGAAAGTGAGGAAGAGCAAGGAAGTGAAAGTGGGAGTGGAGATGATTCCACATCTATGGAGGAAAATGATGATAATGATGATATGATGGAGGATTAGCAAACCTTGGAGGCTCCTACATTCTTTCACCCCTCTTATGGTTTGTCTACTTCTTTTGTTTTCTTTATTTTATTTTGATCATTTGTTTGTGGAGTCCTAGCAACATGGAGGACTAACACCTTGGCTTCATTAAGGTGTTCTTTTCATCGTTCCCAACTTGTAAAATCCAAAATGACAATTTTTAGTTTCATGCATTGCATTCCATGTGCATGAACTACCCCGAAATTCAAGACGTTAGAAATAATGTCTATTTTGGTTTAGGGAAGTCCATGCATATGCATCGGGAGGTAATTTAAATTACGCTCTCCGCCATAACAAAAACACATGCATCATGTAGTGTAGCTTAGTATAGTTTGCATTTAGTTTAGAAATCATGCATCATGCTTGCATAATTTCCTATCGTATTGGCCATTTAGGACAATGCCCATACTAGTGTGGGGATGGGAAATTCTAACTTGACTTTTATTCAAAAATCCAAAAAAATCAAAAATTTTGAAAAAATCCACAAAAATTGAAAAATTGAAAAAACCAAAAACATGTTCATTTCCTTTTTAGTATAGTCTTGTATATATTGTTTGTATATATTGTGTTTGTTCATCCTTGTTCACATTGATTGACTACGCCACATCCGAGACATGAGGATATTGAAGACCGCATGGTATGATCTTTCCAATCTCCTTTTTCCTGTTTATGTTAATTACTATGTGGCTTTATTTTGATTGATGCGGTAAAAATAATGTGAATCTAGGATTGCATTTAGATTATTTGGCATACTAGTTGGTAGAATCATATGCATTAGGATGTATAAATGTTAGTTGCATCATAGCATATAGTTGCATGTTAGAAAATTTTTGTGAAACCGTCTACTTGGGAAGCTTGACAAGTGTATATAGGCCCTAGTAGATGCTTTTTCTTCTTAAGACTTTGCTTGTTAGAATACTTGTAAAACACCCTAGGATGTGTCATGCTAGTATCCTTTAACCCATGGATTAAGGCCTAGTCAAGAGTACCTTGTGGTGTATTAACTCCTTGGCTACCGTTTATTCCAAGGTGACCCTTGAAACCATGCAACCATCATTCATCCATGTTCTACCATATATTTTGTCATCAAAGGGAATGGTCACAAAGAGAAATTGTTCAAAAATTTGAGTTCAAGAAAAGAAAAGAAAATAAAAAGTTTGCAAATGCATCAAAAGAAAAGAGGAGTAACAAAAATGAAAACTCCTATGCTTCAAATATAAGCACCCTCACTACATATGGGGTGACTTTGAAAACGTTCAAAAGAAAATGCAAAAAGTTGAAAAGTTGTCAAGTATTGAAATGCCAAAAATCAAAAAAAATGGCAAGAAATTGTTCTCAAAATGTTATATGCCACAAGAAATTTGGGGGAAAAACAACAACAAAGCAAACTCCCAAATAAAACTCAAATACTATCGATCCCTTTATCCATCGTATCCATTTTTGTGCATGGTAGAGAGGGGACGACCCTTCTTCTTGTCTAGGCAAGAGGGGGAATTCCGCGATCCTCCGGTGTTTCTAACACCACAGGGAGTCTATTATTCTTGACAAAAGCATTTAACGATTGAGGACAAAGGTACCCTAGCTTGACACAACTTGGAGGTGATTTATTGGTATCCTTCTAGGCTTAGTAGTTTGAAGAAATTGCATCTATGAAGGAGTGTGTACCCTTGAATTGCTTTCCCTTTAGATAATTTCCGGCACTTAAATGAGGAAAGTGGCTATTCTTTTGTATATGCATCCATTACTTGATTTTGTGTGCTTTAATGATTGAATGTGTCGCCATTTTGGCAAGACCCACCTTGCCTTGCAAGAAGCCATCCTACCTCATGGTTGTCTTGTTGTGAGTTGAAGGGGCGGAGTGAGACCCTCTAATTGTCTCATATCGGCTATGCTATTAGGTTAGTTTAAATAACGGTCCTTGTTTTTGTCACCTCTTTACTCGAGACGAGCAAAGGTTCGGTTTGGGGATATTTGATGTGACAATTATTTGAGCATATTTAGTCCCAAAATTAGCCTCGTTCCTATGCTTTTTAGTGCATATTTGGGTCATTTACTATCATTAGTCCTTTGTTTTGCATATTCTTTGAGGCTTTGTTCCCTTGGTAGGAGAGGAGTGCAAACCTTGCATTTTCATGGCAAAATAGAGCTAAATTAATCGAATCTAATGACCAAGCATCAAAGAGAAGACAAGACTAGAAGGCCTTTATACATATTATAGTAGATTGGCAATGATGAAGAAATCCTTGCATCCCCGACTAAATCCCGGAGGATTATTGGAAGAAGAGAAGAAGAAAAGAAGAAAAGAAAAATCTGTGACGCAATCCGCTCGTCCATCATAGCAAGACGCCCGTCCAAGACTCCAAAGATCCGAGCATCTTTGCCATAGGGACGCCCGTCCAACCACGCTCCAATCCGCTCGTCCAGCCACCCCAGAATCCGCCCGTCCCGACCCTTTGGACGCTCGGATTGTCTTACAGGCCCATACGTCCTCTTCTTCCCTCCATGAAAGATGCGCAGATTTATGAAAGACCGGCAAAAAGGAGACTCGCATCTTTTCTGAGAGGAGCGATTCCTTAAGGACTTAATCGTCATTTAAGCCCTTAGTAAACCCTAATTTGTGTACCTAATCCCCAACTATAAATACCCCATTAGTCTAATTAGATTAAGAATGTTCTTCTTATCAATCTTTAGTGTAGTTTATATCATTCTAATATCTTCTTAATCTTGTAATCAACTTCTAATCAAATATTAATACAAATCTCATTTCCTTAATTTCCCTTTTGTTCATCTTTTATTTTGGGTAATTGAAGATTATTTGGGTTATTATTGTGAGATTGACAACCTTCCAATCATTCATCAAGTACTTCTATTATTCTTTGCTTTATTTTGGAATCATTAGTAGGTATAATTCTTTTAATCCCTTTTTAATTATTGTTAATCATCTTTATTTATTTATCATGTTTTGCTTTGTTAATATGATTGATAACCTTGTTAACATGTTAAACTTGATAATGAGTGAGTAGTTTCCTTAACTAGGGTTAATGGGTAATTAGGGGAAACCAACATGGGGATGATTCATGCTTAATTTAATATGTTTTCATAATTTATTTGCTTGCTTGTTGTGATCTCAACTTATGCACATGTTATGTTTGATGAAATGCGAGCCTATGAATCCTTGCATTTTTTACCCATCACTTACCTTTTCAATGAGACTTGTAAGACATGAACCAACTCGAGTCTCATTAGACCATGCATATAGTTAAGTAGGGAGGATTAAGTCGACTTGTAGGTGTTGTACAATCTAATCGATTCGGCTCGGGACCCAAACCTTCCTAGGATTGTAAGATATAAACCAACTCGATCCATCACAACAATAATTGCTTGCGTATAATTTGAGAATATGTTTGTATGATCAATTCCAATGAATCCCCTATGACCCCATGACACCCTAGTGCTTTTTAATCAATTTTTTACATCTCATTTTAATCATCTTGCTTGTTTACTTTTATGCTATTTAGTTTAGTGATCTTCTTATCTCAACCCCAAATCGTGACACCCCTAGACACCGCTACTTGCAATCGAAAATCCTACATCAATACCCGTCCCTTGGGATCCGACCTTTACTTGCCTCTTTACTAATAGTAGAGTTGTTTGTGAAGTTATAAATATTGTTTTGGTCTAGGTGCTCCTAACGACAAATGTAACCGAAAAAATGGCGCCGTTGCGGGGATGGTGTTAACTTGATTTGATTTTCTTAGATTGTTATTAGTTGTGTCTTTCTTTGCCTTGGGGAAGTAAAACTCCTCAAGGTTTTTTCTAATTATTTTCAAGTTGTTTGATATTTTGCATGTCTAGAAGATCACAAGGTAACTTGTTACCCATTGATCACGAAATTGAAAGGACTTTGACAAACAATAGAAGACTTGCTAGAAACACTTTGAGAGGTATTGGTGAGGTTGTACATATTCAACCAAATACTATTGAGTTAATGAACCCTTTTGCAAGAGAATGTGAGGAGAACCCAACACAAAATCAATCCACAATGCCTAAATTTTCATCACATTCCGTACCAACCGAGGAGAACCTAGCCAATGGTACTCCCACACCACAACACTTAACCGGGAATTTCATTGCAAAATCCGCATTTATCCAATTAGTCGAAAGAAGCCAATTTGGGAGGATGCCTAGTGAAGACCCTCACTATCACATGGAGACTTTTTGTGACTATTGTGATGCGATTTCACAAACCGGTGTGACTCAAGACCAAATTCGATGGGTCTTATTTCCTTTTTGTCTAATTGGCACCACAAAACAATGGTTGAAGAGCCTCGACAAGGCTACTCTTGGAATTGACTCTTGGAAGAAGTTGGCTCTAGCTTTCTACAAAAATTCTACCCTCCGGAAAAGACTAACATGCTAAGAGCTCAAATTACTGGTTTTAAGCAAAGGGATGAAGAATCTTTGTATGAAGCTTGGGAGCGGTTCAAAGGAATTTGTCGCTCCTGTCCTCATCATGGACTTAGCGAGTGATTCTTGGTACAATTTTGGAATGGTCTTTATGAAGACTCAAGAAACATTCTCAACATGGGATCAAATGGTATGTTCACCGAAGTTGACGATAATCAAACTTGGAACAAGATTGAGGAAATGGCGGTCCATAACTCACAATATAGTAGACCTCGCAAGGCTACTAGAGGAGGAAAGTATGAAGTGGACTCTATTACTCAATTGGGTGCTCAACTTAGTGCTCATATTGATACCATTAACTTGAAGTTTGAGAAGGCTATGGCTAAACTTGAAGAAGCCTAAAAATCACCAAAGCATCATGTTAATGCCATGGTATCATCTTCATCAATCCCAAGTGGGATATGTGAGAATTGTGGAACTTTGGGACATGACCAAAGTCAATGTAGGAGAACAAATGAACTAGTGAATGCTTTTCAAGCATACAAGAGTGGTACCCCTTATTCCAATTATTACAATGAAAACACCAAATTCCACCCAAATATCTCATACAAAAGCCAAAATGTTCAAAACCCTCAACAAACATACACCCCACCTCCCATGAGAAACCAAAATCAAAGACCCTTTTTCAACCAAAACCATGGTTACCAAAATCAAACTCCATACAATCAACAAAATGACCAAGGTTTTGATGTTCAAAAAGCGGTCTTCCAAATGCAAAAGAATCAACAAGAATTTTTCACTCAAATGCAAAAAGATAGTCAAGCAAAGGACATCACCATCAATAACATCCTAGCCCACACAAAAATGTTGGAAACTCAATTGACCCAACTAGCATCTTCAAACTCTCAAAGACAAAAGGGGAAATTACCACCTCAAGGTAATCCCCCAAGACATGAAACGGTTAGTGCTATTCACTTGAGGAGTGGTACGAGATATGAAGGACCAAAGAAGAAAGTTGAGGATAAAGTTGTGGAAGCTAGTGACAATGAGGAAGTTGTGCGAAACTCTAAGGAAGATGAACCAACAAAAGAAGAAGTTTCAAAGAAAAGTGAAGAGAAGGCCAAGGAGAAGGAGCCCATTGTGATTAGACTTCCATTCCCAAGTCGTCAAGCTAAGACTAAGTTTGATGACCAACTTGGAAAATTTATGGAAATTGTGAAGAATTTGGAAGTCTCGATTCCTTTCACGAAATTAATCAATCACGTGTCGGCCTATGCAAAGTACATGAAGGACATCTTTACGAGGTAGAAGTCGATCCGGAAGCTTGAAACTATCGCCTTCACTAAGGTGAGTAGTGCAATCCTTCAAGGGAGTTCACCTCTGAAACTTAAAGACTCGGGAAGCTTCTCAATACCGTGTACCATTGGCGACACCACAATAAAAAAGGCTTTGTGTGATCTAGGAGCAAGCGTGAGTGTTATGCCGTATTCAGTTAGTAAAAGGCTAGGGATGGGAGAGCTTAAATGTACCAACATCACACTCCAAATGGCCGATAGATCGACGAAGACACCGTTAGGGATATGGGAAGATGTTCCCATGAGAATCGGCAAATTCTTCATCCCGGTGGACTTTGTCATCGTTGACATGGAAGAAGACTCCAATATTCCGATCATCCTCGGTAGACCTTTCTTGCACACCACGGGTGCGGTGATAGATGTGAAGCACGGAGAGCTTACTCTAGAAGTGGGAGACGAGACCATAACTTTCAATCTTGACAAGACCATGAGAGCTCCCCATTTGCATGAACCATGCTTTATGGTTGATCACTATAGCCGGAAGGATGATAGGAAGAAGTCGGAATTCCAATGGAAAAAGAAAGTTGATGATGCTCCATCAAAAGAGCAAGAAAATAGCAACAATGAGAGCTTGAAAAGCTCACCCATGACAAGTGAAGAGGATGGCCTTATTGGCCAAAACAAGAAAGAAGGAGAGTTGTCTTTATCAACTCAAGAAATTTTTAATGATCAAGTAGACGAAGTTTGCGGTCTTTGGGATGATGAGTTCCAAGGGATATTCAATCCCTATATTCGTAATGCTATGAACAAAGACCATCATGGAGAACAACAAGTGCAAAGATCTATTGAAGATCTTTATCATGACAATGAACAAGCTTTTGACTAATTCTTCAAGGTGTTGAGTAACATCAACAACACCTTGAACATGTCCCCTTGACATCTCACATTGGATGAGAAATTGGTGGAGTCCTCCCTAAACCACCATTTGGAAATATTCTAACTCCCTAACTTGCATTTCGTTTTTACATTGCATTTTTGTCATTTTTGGATTTATATTTTTGTGCCTTGATCAAGATATTCATCATTTTGAGAGAAATGAGGGAGGGAATTATGATTTTATTGATGTGTAGTGCTTTGACTTAGTGTGAGGATAGCAATTGCCTAGGCTATTCATGCCTTTGTTGTGCCCCCGCAATGAAGAACACGAGAATTGAAGAATGAAAATGATAAGGGTTATGCAGTACCCACGGATGGACCTGAATCTGTGTGGACAAGGAGGAATCCAAGCGGCCAAAAGGAGAATCCGCTTGTCCTGAAGAATCCGAGCGTCCAGGATACAATCCGCTCGTCTGGCAGAGTTGTAGAATTCAAAAAAATGGTCTGTCACAGAATCCGAGCGTCCCAATGAAGAATCCGCTCGTCTGATTTTGGACGCTCGTCTTACAGCAAAGACGCTCGTCTTTCTACTGTTGAAATTTAAAGAATCACCCTGTAACAGAATCCGAGCGTCCGTGCAGGAAGACGCTCGTCTCAAATTGAAAAATCCGTCCGTCTTTGCTGAAAGACGCTCGTCCTGTGGCGTCATTTCTTGAAGCAAAACGGGAAGAATCCGAGCGTCCCAGAATGCAATCCGCTCGTCCCCTGCTGCTATTTCAAATATAATGGGTCTTTTAAACCCTTATTCCCTCATTTATTTTCATTTCCTCTACATTCAAACACTACCCAAAACTCAAAAACCCCAAAAACCCTCATCCTCTACATCAACAAAACCAAACTTTCTCAACCAAATTCAACAAAATCAAATCCAAACTTCCTCACAACAAAAATTAATCACTCCTTTTGCAACAACAATTGATTCAAACACCAAAATCTTCAACCTTTGAGTCGATTTTTAAGATACAAAGCAACATTCTTTCATCTTAAATCGATTTGGACATAACTAAAAATTGAAGATTTCAATGTTTCTTTGGTGTAATCAAGAATGGCAAGAACTAAAGGAGGTAACAAGGCACCCCCAAAGAAGATACTATCAAAAAGGCAACAAACTCTTCAAGCAAAACAATTGTCAAAGGCATTGGTAGTCCATGAGGCAAGGTTGGAGGTTCAACAAGGTCCCTCTATGGAAGCTACAACATCAACAACTCCGGTCATTGAGCAATTATCTAATTATCCGGAGGTAATTTTCACTTCCGACTCTCATAGGGATAAATTTGTTCTCTTTGCTAAGAAGACCATTATGCCTACAAAATTTATTTGTGAAGATGCTTTGACAAAGTTGGGTGTTCTTGAACAAACCAAAACCTTCTTTGAGGCTATGGGATTGGGTAAATTGTTTACCATGAAAGAATTGACATACCCCTCCCTCACCTTGGAATTTTTGAGTTCCTTGAAAGTCACAAGGGTGGAGATTAGAACCCACATCGAGTTTCGTCTTGCAATTGTGTGAATTAAGTAAGATTTTAGGCCTTAGTGATACCCCGTACTATGAAAAGATCCCCGAAAAGTATGACCCCGCTCCTCTTTGGGAGGCAATTTCCGGAAAGAAATTTGTGCGCTTTCATGATTGTCGTGCCCTATTAGTCCACCATCTGGGCATTAGAGTGTGGCATAAGGTCATTGGGAATACTTTGATAGCAAGAAATGACACTAATCATCTTACCAAGCTCGATTTTGTTCTTCTTGAGTCGGCCTTGAACATAGGAAGGGAATATACTAAGCCATATAATGCTCTAAGACTTTTGGTTGAACGATGGCTTAATGTCGATTGTGGTAAAGAAGGCACCACTTTTATTGTAAATGGAGGACTAGTTACCTATTTGGCCAAGCACTTTAACCCAAATTTCAACAAAGACAACACTTATGTGGCGGTTAAAGGAGGTCATCTCATTGATATGGACACCATGATTCACAAGTTTAAGTGGGTCAAGCATGATCCTCTTGACACCAAATATGGGTGGTTAACCAATGAAGCTAGATCATTCACCTTACCTTCAAAGATTTGTTGATTGAGTGTTCACCTGCCAAACTACCTTCTTCCACTCTCCGAGGAGACCGAGTACATTATTCAACAACAAAGAGGCAAGATTGACGAGCCCTCCTCCTCCATTGTCACACCACCCTATCCATTTGAGTATCACGAGTTCAAAACCAAGAATGTCGAGGTAGGAAATGATTACATGACTCTACTCATGAGGGAAATACACAAGCAAGCTTACAATGATAGAGTGGATGCTTACAAAGCCCAATATCCGCCCCTCCTACATCTAGCTAGGCAAGGACTTCATGATCCATCATGTCCTTTGCCTAGTTGGGCGGATATGGAAGTTTTCTTTCCTAGCACCTCTAGTGGTGGAAGACCGGGTGGAGAGGAGAATGTTGATGAAGAGAGTGTTGATGAAGAAGGTAAAGAAGAAGAGGTTCAAGAGAATGTTCAAGAAGGAGAAGCTCAAGAAGAGGAAGAAGAAGAAAGTGAGGAAGAGCAAGGAAGTGAAAGTGGGAGTGGAGATGATTCCACATCTATGGAGGAAAATGATGATAATGATGATATGATGGAGGATTAGCAAACCTTGGAGGCTCCTACATTCTTTCACCCCTCTTATGGTTTGTCTACTTCTTTTGTTTTCTTTATTTTATTTTGATCATTTGTTTGTGGAGTCCTAGCAACATGGAGGACTAACACCTTGGCTTCATTAAGGTGTTCTTTTCATCGTTCCCAACTTGTAAAATCCAAAATGACAATTTTTAGTTTCATGCATTGCATTCCATGTGCATGAACTACCCCGAAATTCAAGACGTTAGAAATAATGTCTATTTTGGTTTAGGGAAGTCCATGCATATGCATCGGGAGGTAATTTAAATTACGCTCTCCGCCATAACAAAAACACATGCATCATGTAGTGTAGCTTAGTATAGTTTGCATTTAGTTTAGAAATCATGCATCATGCTTGCATAATTTCCTATCGTATTGGCCATTTAGGACAATGCCCATACTAGTGTGGGGATGGGAAATTCTAACTTGACTTTTATTCAAAAATCCAAAAAAATCAAAAATTTTGAAAAAATCCACAAAAATTGAAAAATTGAAAAAACCAAAAACATGTTCATTTCCTTTTTAGTATAGTCTTGTATATATTGTTTGTATATATTGTGTTTGTTCATCCTTGTTCACATTGATTGACTACGCCACATCCGAGACATGAGGATATTGAAGACCGCATGGTATGATCTTTCCAATCTCCTTTTTCCTGTTTATGTTAATTACTATGTGGCTTTATTTTGATTGATGCGGTAAAAATAATGTGAATCTAGGATTGCATTTAGATTATTTGGCATACTAGTTGGTAGAATCATATGCATTAGGATGTATAAATGTTAGTTGCATCATAGCATATAGTTGCATGTTAGAAAATTTTTGTGAAACCGTCTACTTGGGAAGCTTGACAAGTGTATATAGGCCCTAGTAGATGCTTTTTCTTCTTAAGACTTTGCTTGTTAGAATACTTGTAAAACACCCTAGGATGTGTCATGCTAGTATCCTTTAACCCATGGATTAAGGCCTAGTCAAGAGTACCTTGTGGTGTATTAACTCCTTGGCTACCGTTTATTCCAAGGTGACCCTTGAAACCATGCAACCATCATTCATCCATGTTCTACCATATATTTTGTCATCAAAGGGAATGGTCACAAAGAGAAATTGTTCAAAAATTTGAGTTCAAGAAAAGAAAAGAAAATAAAAAGTTTGCAAATGCATCAAAAGAAAAGAGGAGTAACAAAAATGAAAACTCCTATGCTTCAAATATAAGCACCCTCACTACATATGGGGTGACTTTGAAAACGTTCAAAAGAAAATGCAAAAAGTTGAAAAGTTGTCAAGTATTGAAATGCCAAAAATCAAAAAAAATGGCAAGAAATTGTTCTCAAAATGTTATATGCCACAAGAAATTTGGGGGAAAAACAACAACAAAGCAAACTCCCAAATAAAACTCAAATACTATCGATCCCTTTATCCATCGTATCCATTTTTGTGCATGGTAGAGAGGGGACGACCCTTCTTCTTGTCTAGGCAAGAGGGGGAATTCCGCGATCCTCCGGTGTTTCTAACACCACAGGGAGTCTATTATTCTTGACAAAAGCATTTAACGATTGAGGACAAAGGTACCCTAGCTTGACACAACTTGGAGGTGATTTATTGGTATCCTTCTAGGCTTAGTAGTTTGAAGAAATTGCATCTATGAAGGAGTGTGTACCCTTGAATTGCTTTCCCTTTAGATAATTTCCGGCACTTAAATGAGGAAAGTGGCTATTCTTTTGTATATGCATCCATTACTTGATTTTGTGTGCTTTAATGATTGAATGTGTCGCCATTTTGGCAAGACCCACCTTGCCTTGCAAGAAGCCATCCTACCTCATGGTTGTCTTGTTGTGAGTTGAAGGGGCGGAGTGAGACCCTCTAATTGTCTCATATCGGCTATGCTATTAGGTTAGTTTAAATAACGGTCCTTGTTTTTGTCACCTCTTTACTCGAGACGAGCAAAGGTTCGGTTTGGGGATATTTGATGTGACAATTATTTGAGCATATTTAGTCCCAAAATTAGCCTCGTTCCTATGCTTTTTAGTGCATATTTGGGTCATTTACTATCATTAGTCCTTTGTTTTGCATATTCTTTGAGGCTTTGTTCCCTTGGTAGGAGAGGAGTGCAAACCTTGCATTTTCATGGCAAAATAGAGCTAAATTAATCGAATCTAATGACCAAGCATCAAAGAGAAGACAAGACTAGAAGGCCTTTATACATATTATAGTAGATTGGCAATGATGAAGAAATCCTTGCATCCCCGACTAAATCCCGGAGGATTATTGGAAGAAGAGAAGAAGAAAAGAAGAAAAGAAAAATCTGTGACGCAATCCGCTCGTCCATCATAGCAAGACGCCCGTCCAAGACTCCAAAGATCCGAGCATCTTTGCCATAGGGACGCCCGTCCAACCACGCCCCAATCCGCTCGTCCAGCCACCCCAGAATCCGCCCGTCCCGACCCTTTGGACGCTCGGATTGTCTTACAGGCCCATACGTCCTCTTCTTCCCTCTATGAAAGATGCACATATTTATGAAAGACCGGCAAAAAGGAGACTCGCATCTTTTCTGAGAGGAGCGATTCCTCAAGGACTTAATCGTCATTTAAGCCCTTAGTAAACCCAAATTTGTGTACCTAATCCCCACTATAAATACCCCATTAGTCTAATTAGATTGAGAATGTTCTTCTTATCAATCTTTAGTGTAGTTTATATCATTCTAATCTCTTCTTAATCTTGTAATCAACTTCTAATCAAATATTAATACAAATCTCATTTCCTTAATTTCCCTTTTGTTCATCTTTT
Source organism: Silene latifolia (assembly GCF_048544455.1). Classification (NCBI taxonomy): domain Eukaryota; kingdom Viridiplantae; phylum Streptophyta; class Magnoliopsida; order Caryophyllales; family Caryophyllaceae; genus Silene; species Silene latifolia. Next base: position 102,895,040 of record NC_133535.1, read on the forward strand.
ATTTTGGGTAATTGAAGATTATTTGGGTTATTATTGAGAGATTGACAACCTTCCAATCATTCATCAAGTACTTCTATTATTCTTTGCTTTATCATTAGTAGGTATAATTCTCTTAATCCCTTTTTAATTATTGTTAATCATCTTTATTTATTCATCATGTTTTACTTTGTTAATATGATTGACAACCTTGTTAACATGTTAAACTTGATAATGAGTGAGTAGTTTCCTTAACTAGGGTTAATGGGTAATTAGGGGGAAACCAACATGGGGGATGATTCATGCTTAATTTAATATGTTTTCATAATTTATTTGCTTGCTTGTTGTGATCTCAACTTATGCACATGTTATGTTTGATGAAATGCGAGCCTATGAATCCTTGCATTTTTTACCCATCACTTACCTTTTCAATGAGACTTGTAAGACATAAACCAACTCGAGTCTCATTAGACCATGCATATAGTTGAGTAGGGAGGATTAAGTCGACTTGTAGGTGTTGTACAATCTAATCGATTCGGCTCCGGGACCCAAACCTTCCTAGGATTGTAAGATATAAACCAACTCGATCCATCACAACAATAATTTCTTGCGTATAATTTGAGAATATGTTTGTATGATCAATTCCCATGAATCCCCTATGACCCCATGACACCCTAGTGCTTTTTAGTCAATTGTTTACATCTCATTTTAATCATCTTGCTTGTTTACTTTTATTGCTATTTAGTTTAGTGATCTTCTTATCTCAACCCCAAATCGTGACACCCCTTGACACCGCTACTTGCAATTGAAAATCCTACATCAATACCCGTCCCTTGGGATCCGACCTTTATTTGCCTCTTTACTAATAGTAGAGTTGTTTGTGAAGTTATAAATATTGTTTTGCTCTAGGTGCTCCTAACGACAAGTAACCGAAAATTAAGCTCCAAGTGAGTCCGACCACCAACTTAGTAAATGGCACACTCACTTGAGGATTCTTCACTACCTTCATGAACCTCCCAAACTGTTTTTCAAGCTTAGACTTCTGCAATCTTTGTGGAAAAGGTAGTTGAATTTTGATTGGCTCGGCTTCTTTAGATTTAGAAGTACGTTTGGAAGTATTATCGTCAGATAAAGGGGTGACTCGATCGAGTCCAGTAATCACTCGATCGAAGAACCTATTTTCTTCCAATCTCGTACCTGAAACACGCGAATTTTGCAAATCAGGGGGGGTGCCTCGATCAAGCCTGGGTATCACTCGATAGAGCACGGTGGTTCCTCGATCGAGCTTGTGGCTACTCGATCGAGGATCCTTGGCGGATCCGTCTTTTTTTCTTTTCTCGCTTTTATTCTCTTTTCGTGTTTCAGTTTTGTCAACTTCTTTTTCATCGTCACTCAGCTCCAAATTACCCAATCCCTTAGGATGCATATAAGGGACTTCATCTTCATCAATGGGCACATCCAGACTTTGATAAGTAGTACCGCTCCTCAAAGAAATAGCATTAACTTGCTCATGATCTTGTTTACCTTAAGGAGGAAGACCAGACTGTTTGGAAGGAATTTGAGCCGCCATTTGAGCATCCAAACATCTTGTTATGAGCCATTAGTTCAAAAATATGAGCCGTTTGCTTTTGTTGAATCATCAAACTTTGTTGCAAAAGAGCCTTAATCTCTTCCATCTCATTACTTGGAGCTTATAGAGGAGGTTGCATTTGTTGAAAACCTCCTTGATTTTGCCGAACAAAGTTTCCTTGTGGTTGATTACCACGATTTGGAGGAATAATATAAGCATTCTGCGTCGGGGCTTGAGCAAAAACATTCTGACTCCTTTCAGGGAAGAAGTTAGAATAAGGAGTACCTTGCTTGAAAGACTGGAATGCATGAACTTGTTTAATGGTACTAATACACTTGGCCGTAGTGTGGCCATCTATCCCACATCTCTCACAGGACACCTCTTATTGAACCATATGAACTGTTTCTTGCTTATTAGCCAAAGATTGAGATGTCATTAATTCAGCTATTTGAGCCGTTAAGGCCTCTAGCTACGCCGCAATAACATTATCTGAACCACTTCCTCTCTTATTTCCTCTGGGTTACCATACTCAGTAGTGTGAGTAGCTATCTTATCAATCAACTTCCAAGCATTACCGTCATTGGTATTATCCTGGAATCTTCCATTGGCAACGGAATCAAGCAAAGGTCTGTGATCGTCATACAACCCGTTGTAAAACTGGTTGCAAAGAAACCAAATCTGGAAGCTATGATGAGGGACGGATCGAACTAGCCTTTTGAAACGAACCCAGGCTTCATTAAGGTCTTCAGTAGGACCTTGTTTAAAACTTGTGATCTGCCTTCTAAGAGCATTAGTCTTATGCGGTGGAAAATACCTCTTGTAGAATGCAAGAGCTAGTGAAGTCAAGTTAGTGATTGCGTCGGTCTCCATATCCAAGTCACGTAGCCATTCTACTACATCATCTCTCAGAGAGAAAGGAAAGAGAGTCTGCTTGACTTGATCTTAAGTCACCCCTGTAATCAAAGGAATAGAACAACAATATGTAATAAATTTCTCCATATGCATGGCGGGGTCCTCTCCCGCTTTTCCTCCAAATAAATTTCTCTCAACCAGGCTTATATAGGAAGGTTTGTGATGCGTGTCTATAATATGATGTTTTACACCTTTATTTCCACGCATTTTATGTCTATTATATGTAGTTTATTCTACTATTTCCCCTATTTCTGTCTACTCTCGTATTTTTATGTAATATTGCAGATTATTGCGGAAATGAGCAGAAAATGAACCAAATCTTGACCCCGAAAGCTAAGCTTAGGAAGGACATGAATATTTGACTCGGACTTAAGGTTTAGAATGCATTTCAAGGCCTGAAAGGTGTATTTGCGTGAGTTTTAGAAGCGGATTGCCAGCTACAGTGGTCTATAGACTGACCTACATGGTCTATAGACCATCAGAATGCTTCTCGACATTGCAGGCTGCTTTAGATGTCTATATCTCGAGTTCTAGGGCAGATAATCGAGTGATTCCAATTGGAGGTGAAAGCTTATCCTCTTAGCTTTCCAACGCCTTGTAGAACGCATGATTTGACCAAGTAACGAAGAAATGGAAGCTGTTTTAAGATCGGTGCGCGCTGAAGGAATCGTCAGAATGCAATTCTGTACAGCGCTGTTGGTCGATCGACTGGTCCAAGTGGTCGATGGACCACTCCACGAGTCTGACGAGAGTTTAAAGACGAGAATTAAAGGATTTTAATCTAAGCCCATTGTATATTAGGTTTAGGAATAAGTGTTACGTTATATTCCTATATAACGTAACTTGATGTATTCAGTTTTGATCATCAAAAATTTAGGGTTCTTTAGTTTACATTAATTTCTCAATAAAGTTCCTTGCTTGCTTTTCGGATTCTCCCTTTTCTCTGCAATTCCATTTGGTATTTTTTTGTTCCAATTTCAGTTTACCTGTTTATTTCGTTCATAGTTTAGAATTGTTAGAGTAGTTTCCCAAAAGCCAATTTATCGTCTCATGTTAATTGCTTGTTTCGTTAGTTTAATCATGCATTCAATATCTTTGTTCGTTAATTTCATTGTTGTTTTTATCACAAGTATGAGTAGCTAAATATCCATGTGCTAGGAATTTGGGAAACCATGGCGTCATGAGTTAATTTTATTTAGTCTAGGTTGAACCCGTACCGGCCTTATTTACCTTTGTGAGATTTTTACCCCTTGCTAGATTGAGAAATTAGCAAAGTTTGACTTCTTGCAAGTAATTGGAAAGACTATAGTGCGAAAGTAATTTAGTTTCTTTCTAGGGTGGATAAGAGACCGAAAGGCTTAATTTGAATAGGGACTTAGACGACCTATTTGACATTCTGAGACGGTATTGGATAGACCTTGACTTTACTTGACTGACCCTTAAGCCATGGTGAACCAAAATTCCTAGCTACCTTTTATTATCTACTTAAACTTCATTTAATTTTCGGTAGTTAGTTTAGAATCAATCAACCAAAACAACCCCCACTGTTACCGTTAGATTAAGATTGAAAGCAACTGAAATTCCCTTCCTCCCTGCGGATCGACCCTGACTGCCACTAGCTTCTGTTAGTAGTATTTAGGTTATAAATATTTTTTTTGGTACTAAACGACGATATCAAATTTTGGCGCCGTTGCCGGGGAGGCAGCGCTAGTTTCAGTTGTTTTTTTGTTTTAGTCTTTTTCTAATTTAAGGAACTTCCGTTCCTTAAACTCCTTTTACACTCTTCTTGTAGTTTTCTCTTATCCACAGGTCATCTCATGGATAATAAGGTAACTCCAACCATGGCGGATCTCAGAGCTATGATGCGAGAGCTTGAGGCCAACATTGCCAAACATAGTGAAGAATACGCAGTAATGTTCAAATCAACTCAATCCCGAATGGCCAACCCTTCTTCTCTTCAACACATGGAGACCGTGCAGGGTATGCACGTCCGTAGTGGGTCAACTCCTGAAGGGCCTGCTATGAAAAGGGCAAGCCCGGAATTTAATGAAGATGAATCAGGAAGAGAAGAGGCTGAACTGTCGAAACAGAAGAATATTAATGCTTATCTTCCTGACAGTCAAAAGCTTTTGGAACCCAGCTCCCATGATCGTTCGACCCCGCCCACTGTTGATATTGTTGATAATCCGACCCGAATTATTGACGGATCATTTATTTTGAAAGCCATGAAGTTTTTTTCAGGTGATGATAAGGACAAAGTCCTGAATTCAAAAGATGGGTCTGAAAAGCAGGAAGAAAAGGCGTCTGCAAACAGTATCAGGACCAGTCGATCGACCGACCATCATGGTCGATCGACTGACTCGATCTTCCAAAGATCTTGCTATACGAAGAACTCAATCGATCGACCGACCAACCTAGTCGATCGACCGAGGAAGTCACTGAAAGTGCACAATTCCGTCCTCCAAGACCCAAGTCTATGGTGGAGATGCTTAAACTCCAAATACAAGAAGAGGTCAAAGAGAGAAGCTTCTTTCAAAAGACTTGAGCTTCTCTTGGCTCAAGTAGCTGCCGAGCAAGATGCCAATATGTACGACTCAGAAATTGATGATGTTGTTGACGATGAAGTATTTCTTGAATACTTCAATGTCGACAAGAAAAATTTGACCGAACGGACAGCAAGACTGTTCGATCGTGCACAACTGAGGAAGACGACTTTGATCGAACAGTTGCTGTGACTGTTCGATCGAGTAATGTGCTAGAGGAGAATGCTCGATCGAGTATAGTGACCGCGGAGAGCAATGTTACTGCTAACGATATGAAGGATAACAATGTGTATGGTGAGTCTCCTTTTTGGAAGGCCGAGTTGGATGCCTTGGAGGCCGCAATTTATGGGACAGAGCCTATGCAGACGGATCTCTTTTCCTTTAATGATAATGATTCGTCACTTGTGACTCCCCAAAACAACAATGATCAGGTAATTGCAGATCTAGCTTGTCCGACTAGCTCCTTCTCTTTAGCTGCTTCTGTTAAGAGTCATTTTATTCCTCCCGTTAAATTATACACTACTGTTGATTTAACGCCTCCGCCCCAGCTTGGGAGCAAATGGGAGGAATATCGTTCTGTCTCTTCTTGTACAGGCTTCGACAGGTTTGTAGACCCGGGAGGAGGATCTGAAGACTTATTCCCAAATAAGAAGAAGACACGGGAAAGGGCTATTAGAGACTTGGTCAATGGGGTTCCAAGTCTCTGTATTTCCAAAGCTGTGTTATGGAGGCCGGACTTGAAACTAATGACAGCTGCTGAAGCCACTGCGTTCAGTCAGAAGCCTAGTAGTGGGCCATTGATTTGCGCTCTTTAATGATCGAAAAGTGGGTTGAGCTGGGACCGTCTAATCTAGCGCTACCGGGAGGCAACCCGGAGTTTGAAACATTTTGTTTGATTTGGTTTTGAAACATTTAGCTTTATTTGTTTTGTGTGCTTTAATAATTAGCTCGACTTAGTCAGTTACTTTGGGTTTTTGCGCAATTTTGGGCGCGTTTTTTATGTGCATTTACAGATTATTAGACCGAGTTAACTCGATTCATTGAGTTAATTCGTGAGCAGGAACTGTTCACGTCAGGTAATATGGTCGATCGACTTCTTAGAGTGGTCGATCGACTGATTCGCGCAGCACAGAAGCTACTGTTCCAGGTAACTTGGTCGATCGACTGGTTAGAGCGGTCGATCGACCACTGTAGCTGGTATACCTTGTTCTTTTAATTCTTTGCACGTAATTTACCATTCCAATTTTGTTTTCTCGGATAATGCGCGGTATGTTTTGTTTCTTTTCAAGTACTTATGGTAGCACTGCTGGCTACTGAAACCTCCTAGCTCACGCTGGTTTGGGGAGGTTTCCTTTTGCGCTTAAAATCTTGTAAGTTTCCGAGTCCCAATTTCATGTCTTATTTAGTTTCTTACCGCAAAATCCCAATTTCCTTTGCTTATTTATACACATGATTTCGCACAATGAGGGCATTGTGTGATTTGGTTTGGGGAAGGGTTTTGCGTTGCATTTCATTCTGCTTTGCATTCACGTTTACATTTTCGTCTTGCATTGTTTTTTTTTTAACAGAAAATTCAAAGAAATTGAAAAAAGTTTCAAAAATTCAAAAAAAATCACGTTTATTTTTTGCATTTTAGGTTGAGTCAGATTGGAGTATTTCATTACTGATAGTTGTCATTTGCTTAAGCCTTGCATTGTTTCACATCTTTTAGCACAAGTTTTTGCAATATCTCGAATTTCGTTTCAAAATTTGTTGAACAATTAGACTTGACTTGAAGTTTTGGCAAGCTACAAAACTTTCTAAGGAATTAGAGCTTTATAAACTGGTGTCATTCATGACCAGTTTCATTTAGGATTGTGAGTAGTTACTCCCTGCATATCGTGTAACATCAATTTGCACAAGTATGAAATTCAATTGCTTTTTGCCTGCATACATTCGGGTTAGTGGTTGGTATTGCATGTTTGGAGAATGCTTGCGAAAATCCCTTTTATTCATTTTACCCATTAGCTTCACATTAGCCAAAAATTGCCAGTTGACCCTTTAGCTACAATCCATAAACTAAGTCTACCCTTTGCTGAGCTAGTTTAGTAGTTTTAGTGGTATTCGTTGTATTGTATCAATTTTAGCTCGATTAGAACTCTATGAAGTTGGTAATGAATGAAGGAGAAAAGAAAAAAAAGAGGAGAAAAATGGAAAAAATATAGTGATTGCCGAAAAAGGGGAAAAAACGAAAAGAAAAAGGAAACAAAAGAAAAAGAAACGGCAAAGAAGAAAAGAGAAAAAAGTTTACTCCTATGTTTGCTTTATATTTTATGAGGAGTATTAAGTTTGGATTAGTGAAGTGTTTGCCTAATTCATTAAGGCATTTGAGCTTATTTCATTGAGTTAGAAGTGGATGTATTTATTCGGTTTGTTAGGATGCTAGCTTGGCTATTTCCCTCTCATTCCCATATTGTTTTGCCTCTTCTTACCCATAGCCTCACTTATCCAAATCTTTGCAAGCATTCGGCATGTGATGGACCCTGAATGGTTGGAATGTATGTGCACGGTAGCTAGAATTACTTATCATACTATATTGCATGCATGATCATGTTGGTTGAGTCTAGGTGAGCGACTTTTGTCTCTTTCTCTCTTACATATAAATTGCTTACCATTTGCTTTGTTGAGAGAAGAGTGACCCGGGAGAGTCCAATCTTGAAAGTCTTGCAAGGTCAAACGTTCAACATCTTTTCGAAATATGCATAAATTCGTTTGCGTGACATTGCGCTATTAGTAGTTGATTCATATGCATTAAATTGGTTTAAGTAGACGATTTTCAGTTTGTCCATGTTTTGCTCCTTTCTATCTAGATTTAGTTTTGCATTTAGATTGCTTGGGGACAAGCAAAGGTTTGGTTTGGGGAAGTTTGATGCTTGTCTATAATATGATGTTTTACACCTTTATTTCCACGCATTTTATGTCTATTATATGTAGTTTATTCTACTATTTCCCCTATTTCTGTCTACTCTTGTATTTTTTATGTAATATTGCAGATTATTCTGGAAATGAGCAGAAAATGAACCAAATCTTGACCCCGAAAGCTAAGCATAGGAAGGACATGAATATTTGACTCGGACTTGAGGTTTAGAATGAATTTCAAGGCCTGAAAGGTGTATTTGCGTGAGTTTTAGAAGCGTATTGCCAGCTACAGTGGTCTATAGACTGACCTACATGGTCTATAGACCGTCAGAATGCTTCTCGACATTGCAGGCTACTTCAGATAGCTATATCTCGAGTTATAAAGCAGATAATCGAGTGATTCCAATTGGAGGTGAAAGATTATCATCTTAGCTTTCCAACGCCGCGTAGAACGCATGATTTGACCAAGTAACGAAGAAATGGCAGCTGTTTTAAGATCGGTGCGCGCTGCAGGAATCGTCAGAATGCAATTCTGTACAGCGCTGTTGGTCGATCGACTGGTACAAGTGGTCGATCGACCACTCCACGAGTCTGACGAGAGTTTAAAGACGCGAATTAAAGGATTTTAATCTAAGTCCATTGTATATTAGGTTTAGGAATAAGTGTTACGTTATATTCCTATATAACGTAACTTGATGTATTCAGTTTTGATCATCAAAAATTTAGGGTTCTTTAGTTTACATTAATTTCTCAATAAAGTTCCTTGCTTGATTTTCGGATTCTCCCTTTTCTCTGCAATTCCATTCGGTATTTTTTTGTTCCAATTTCAGTTTACTGCTTTATTTCGTTCATAGTTTAGAATTGTTAGAGTAGTTTCCCAAAAGCCAATTTATCGTCTCATGTTAATTGCTTGTTTCGTTAGTTTAATCATGCATTCAATATCTTTGTTCGTTAATTTCATTGTTGTTTTTATCACGAGTATGAGTAGCTAAATATCCATGTGCTAGGAATTAGGGAAACCATGGCGTCATGAGTTAATTTTATTTAGTCTAGGTTGAACCCGAACCGGCCTTATTTACCTTTGTGAGATTTTTACCCCTTGCTAGATTGAGAAATTAGCAAAGTTTGACTTCTTGCAAGTAATTGGAAAGACTATAGTGCGAAAGTAATTTAGTTTCTTTCTAGGGTGGATCAGAGACCGAAAGGCTTAATTTGAATAGGGACTTAGACGACCTATTTGACATCCTGAGACGGTATTGGATAGACCTTGACTTTACTAGACTGACCCTTAAGCCACGGTGAACCGAAATTCCTAGCTACCTTTTATTATCTACTTAAACTTCATTTAATTTTCGGTAGTTAGTTTAGAATCAATCAACCAAAACAACCCCCACTGTTACCGTTAGATTAAGATTGAAAGCAACTGAAATTCCCTTCCTCCCTGCGGATCGACCCTGACTGCCACTAGCTTCTGTTAGTAGTATTTAGGTTATAAATATTATTTTTGGTACTAAACGACGGTATCAGTTTGATCTCAAAAGTCCCTTTATCAGTGGTAGGCAGCTTAAAGCCTTTTGGAATAGAATCAACCGTGGGTTCGGAATGACTGGCTAATGTCGGTATCTGTAGTGTTGTAGGAGTAACAGGTGAGGAAATAAGTGTGTCCTCTTCAAAGGACGAATCTTCTGTGAAAGTAAACCGCTCGTAGTCAAGTGTACTCAAGTCTTCCACCTGACTTACTTCTCTTTGAAATTTTCGTCGGTACCGAAAAGCCTTCTCTGGCTCGGGATCAAAAGGTACAATCTCTGACCTGTGAGACCTAGGCATACACAAAAACAACAAGAAAATATCAAACTGTCTCAAGTAAGTCAGGTATCGAATCCATAGGGAGGAGGTAATAATCTATTTTTTAATATTTAGATTTGCCTTAAAGTAACAGTTTTATGGGGTTGATTGTTTGATTTTTAATAACTAATTGCGATGTAAATAAAGACAAATTCAATAACAAGAACGAGTATAGGGACTGGGTTCACTAGGTAGTCATCCAAGGGTAAGGTTTAATTCATTGATTGAGCAATTTATATTGTTAAAAGTCATATGATCGGCCGATTCTAATATGTCTTTTTAGATCTAAACTTAACATGAAATCGCTATTATTAAGTCGATCTAATTCAATTATCGTGGCCTATACTAGTCTTAACCCGGTCGGTGAAAATTCTAGTTTGCAAGACTAATTAACCAATTCTGATCAGTAATTAATTAACTAGATGTAAGACGATAATTGAACAACAATCAAAAGCAATTTAACAATCAATTTTTTAATTAACCCTTTTCTAACAACCTAGATCCCCTTTCACCCTAGATTAAAGGCTTAGCTACTCATACTAAAGGGAAGAACAACAATATAAATAATAAGAAACATGATGAATAACAATAAAAGATGAATAACGAATGAATAATAATTATTGAAGAAAGATTAATACCGTAATGATGAAGAAGAAAGATATAGATCCGAAACAAGATCAATAAAACTAAACTAAGAGTTTTCTAGGGTTTTAGAAGTAAAATAAAGCGTAAATAAACATAGGGTACGAATTGGGTATTTATAGTAAAACATAACCAACATAAGGAAATTGCGGAAAGTAGTGGAAACTAATGGTTCCTCGATCGAGCCTATGTGCACTCGATCGAGAAACCAATTCTCAGAAACCCCAACTCTCGATATTGCATATTTTAATCAATTAGGCTGGTTCCTCGATCAATCCTCACTTTACTCGATCGAGTATGAAGGTTCCTCGATGAATCCTCCTTGTACTCGATCGAGGAACTTGCTCCTGTCCACTTTCTTCGTGTTGTCTTCTTTATTTCTCTTCCTTTATTGTTCTAGATTCCCGTGTCATGCTTCGTGTATTCCTCTACGCCTACTCCGCGATGCCCATTTCATTCCTTTGCTCCTCAAATGCATCATTCCTGCATTAAACATCAAATAACGGAAGTAACAACATTCTAACACAAAAGGCATATATTTAATATAAATTAGCACGAAAACCCTATCAAAATTAATTAAGGGGAGGCATAAATATACGCATAATTATGACTCATCAATTGTTATCATTTTTTATTGTGATGCCGGTCTGCGGACCGAGGAGGTATTTAGGAGTTCGGAGTTTGTACAATGTTCATATCTGCGGACCGAGGAAGTCATTAGGGGTTCGGAGTATTGATGTTGATCCTGTGGGATCGAGGAGGTCGTTAGGATTACGGAGTTGATTTTGAGCGAGAATGAGATAATGTATGTTTAATTGAGATGAACTAAGTGCTTTAATAACTTTGTACTTCTTGTCGGATTTCTCTACTCAACCTTTGATTGACCGTGTGTGTGTGTGTGTGTGTGTGTGTGTGTGTGTGTGTGTGTGTGTGTGTGTGTGTGTGTGTGTGTGTGTGTGTGTGTGTGTGTGTGTGTGTGTGTGTGTGTGTGTGTGTGTGTGTGTGTGTGTGTGTGTGTGTGTGTGTGTGTGTGTGTGTGTGTGTGTGTGTGTCTTTTATCAAAAGTATCACCATCTTTAATTGTGGTGGCATGTGATGATCCATTTATTATTTACGTTCAAATGGGGGAGTAGAGTGATATTGCAGGTAATAAAGAATAAGTTGGATGATGTGATGCTGAATTGGGGCGTGGGAAAGTGGGGCGTGCGACACCAAAGGGGGAGTCTAGCTGACTGGGTTTAGTTTATGATCATTAGTAGCTAATCAGTTTTAATAAATCTTCCATTGTATTGTACTTATGTAATAAATCAGTTAGTCAGTTGAATTATATAATAAAACAGTTTGAGTATTAGTTCAGTTTATTTCTATACCTTTGTGTTTGTTACCTTTGTTAGCTACTACCTCAGGCAACCGAGATGGTAACAGCTCTAGTTATCTGGGAATGTCTTGCTAAAGGCTCCTGAATAAATGGGGGTGTTAATGGGTTAATATTGAGGGGTATCTAGCTCCAATTTTTAATGGGTTTGATGTAAGGTTGAAAAGATTAAACGTAAAGTAATAAAGAAAAGTACAACAGGACAACAAGATTATACGTAGAAAAACCTTTGAATTGAAAAAAACCACTGGCACCAAGCTAGGAGATTCACTATGTATTTGAGAGATTATAAGAACAATTGTATGGATACTTGTAATATATTTTGCTAAGTATTGTATTGCTAGTAATGCGTATGTTTTGTGTCCTTGACTGGGAATTTTTCATGTATATATAGTCTTCAAATAACGGCTCCTGGGTGATTATTCTCCATTTAGACCAAATATTCTCTCTTAATTGCACCATTATACACCTCCTAATGGCTCTTTCTATATTTGCATCTTTTGTATTATTATCGTCTTATTTACCATATAATAAGGTAATTAGTATTCAATGTGAGTAAATATCCTTGACTTAGTCAAATGTTGACTTTACACTTGACCGCAAATATCCTCTCCTGCGTGGGGCCAAGTCTGGGTTGCTATGTTGATTCAAGCCTGGTCGTCTTTGCTTCTGAGCTGAACTCATCCTTAAGTGTAGTGCAAAATATCAGGCCCAACAGGGTTTAACATCCTAAAATGGGGTTTAATATAAATTAAACTAAACTAACTAAATTAATCATTTACGCTAAACTAAGTATCCTAAAACTGAAGAAATTATACTACAATTAAATAAAATAAACAAGCAGAAAAGAGATTAATTAAAAATGAAAAGGGTACACTGAGAATAAACTAACTTAGTGTGGACACAACCACCCGCATCCGCGCGTTGGTTTCGAGGTGGCGACACTTCTCCCACGGAACTCCGACACAAGCCAATGCACATCATGGACCGTTACCGATTTGTAAGGCATTGAAACCGGTGAAAGGTTTGACAAGTCTGCATTTGTGGAGTCGCCACCAATTTTTATGGAAAATTGGAACCATTCGAATACTTCACGTCATGTAAAGACATAATGTAGTGACATGAACACTAAGAAATTCGTTACCTCTAGCATTCTATTTCTAGAATGACTCTCGCGATGCCAATGAACACGGACGTTCACAGAGATCTTGAGTAAGGGGTGAAGGTACGTATTAGGAAGCTCGTTTATTTGAACACCTATCCCGCCTACCTCGATTGCGACCTCTACTAATGATCAGAGAAGTTGTCTATACTTGATATGATGTCAACTGTATGCATGCTATGCAACATCCAACGTTTTCATCCTAGCATGTGAGAATTAGACTAAGTCGGTTGGCACGTAATTTAGCATTTAAATGGCTCAAAGTCGGAAGTTAGGTCGATTACATGTGAATGCCAAGCAAATAAATCATGCAAGAGCAACAAAAAATAAAGGAATAAATTACAATAAATAAATTACAATTGATAATTTGAATTTACGTCACAAGTATGCCCAAAAAGGTTTGAAATAAAAGAAAATAAAATAGAAAAGAGATTTCAAAAAATGAAACTATGTCAAATTATTAGTGATAATGCGAGATAATAGTCGATTAAAGCCTTTAAACTAAAGCTACGTCTGAACGAGACGAGTTTGTTGGAGCTGTGTCGTCCAGTTAGTGCGGATAACGTTATTACACATACACTTGTACGGACAAGTGGGAGCTTGTTGGGGCTGGTGTCCTCTACAGTTAGTGCAATAACATTTAAATCTCTAAAAGGATCAAAGGGTATACTTTTGTATTATTATCAGTTGGTCCACGTTTATCAATAACGGTTGGCTTGCTAGATAAGTTTGACGTTATTGTCATACTGATGGCGGTGATCAACTGGTCCCTAAAAGTCACACCTATAGGATACGTTTGAGAGATGTGACGGTATGAAAATACAGTCATGTTGATGCCTAATATGACTAAGCAGTTAGTCGGAGTTATTGACTAATAATTAGTCAAATGCGATGTTGAGATAATTATTTAATACGGATTAAATAATAATGGCTAAGACGAATTAAGCGGTTAATTCGTAAATTGAATATAAACGATTATATTTAATTGATGTATATTGAATTAATTATACAATATTGTCTTTGTCGGACATGTCTTAATATATCGACTGAGTCATGTTACTAGTTGATATTTTAATAACCGATAACCGATGACGATTTATAATAAAATCCCGTCATATACATTTAGCGAAAATCGAGTCGGACCACGAGTTAAAATAAGGAGAAAGTGGAAAGCCCACTCTCCCCTCTTGAAGCTCACGGCCGAACCAAAACAAACAAAAGGAGAGCTTTCTCTCCTTTTGACCTAATGCATTTTTCATTTGCAAGAAAATTAGGTTTTTGGAGGCATTTTCTCTGAAAACTAGATCTCTCATCGAAAAACCTCACAACAACTCTCTCAATATTGCAAGTCAATTAGAGAGTATTTCTAGCACAAGGGGCATAGTCTCAGACGGTCTTGGGTGCAACGATTAGGAGGAAATCTACTTTGATTTCTGTTTTTAGGCCGCATTTCAAAGGACCCGAGGTTGATTCTTGTTCTTTATCGTTTCTCTATTGTTTTTCGTTTATGACCATAAATCGCATGTTAAATTTACGTTATAGTCCTAAAATTTAAGGGTTTTATACGGATATTACCCCTCAGAGTTCAAAGGCAGAAACCACCTCAGAACAGGCGTATCATCTGCTGCGTCCCTTAGAAGAGGCGCATCAGACCGTGCGTCTGTTGTTGAGTTGGGTTATGACTGTGAAAGTCAGACTCGTTAAACCGTTACTGTTCATTGGTTAGTTAATATCGATTATTGATTTATAACTCGAGTAGAAGTGATTTAATCATATTACATGCATATTGAACCGTTATAATGCGACAAAAGAGTGAATAAATGAAACATTACAATAATTTACAAGACGATTTATACGACGTCGGAAACGAAAAAGGCAAAATTCGAAGATGGATTAAAACGAAGACTGGAAAATAAAGATTGATGAAGAAACAGAATGGAAATCATATATCAAAGACGAATTCAAGCGACTTGATAAGAACACATCGAGCCTCTTAAATACGGGTTCGAATTTGATCACGAAAACCCGTAAATATTAATTATAAAGGATTTAAGTCAAAAAAGATTAATAAAAACAAATTTCATAAACTGAAAATATGAGAATTGAAGAAACGAAGGTAGAAAAATGAAAGACAAAAAGAAACAGATACTCGAGGAATAAGAAGAAAACCAGCAGCAGAGAAGCAGCCTCTGGAAGAGGCGTAGCAAATGCTGCGACTGTTCCAGAAGGCGCACCTGCGGGTACGTTTCTTCTTGGTCGTCTTTTGCTGCTGTTTTGCAAAGATAAATTTAAATAGGTTGTTTTAAAAATCGGTTTTGAGCATACTTGTGATATAAATCCTTGGGATTTACACCCTCAGACTTATATGTTTGACGAAGCGAGATTAACTAAGTTGTCGTTTTAGTGATTGATCGACTCGATGTAATATGAAAGTGCCCTCTTAAGACGATTTAGAACAAATTGATTGAGTTGATTAAAGTGGGTCGGTCTATGCAACGTGAGTGGTACTCAGAATGATATGAGCTTACGTGGTCGCGTAGAGCAAGCACGTAGGCGTCGAAATGCAAGAGCGCGGTTTTAGAATGAAAAGGGAGAAGAGAAGGGCGGACACTCGCGTGAAAAATGTGAGAGGCGGAGGCCTCTATTTATACTAATCACGTGAAGGAATTTAAATAAAAGTAGAATTAGGAAAGAAATGCGGCGGAAATCTGAAAACTGGAGAAAAAGTAACCCAGGAAGAAGTGCGGTTGGAACTGCGATTCTTCAAAGAGGCGCAGTACCTGCTGCGTTCTCTCTTGGGCAGTTTCCTCCTCAGCAAGAAAGATTTTCGCGGTTTTATTTAGGAATTAGGGAAGATGTATGCTTCCTTATTCCGCAAGGTATATATTTTGGTGATAGAAGATCAAATTTAGGAATAATACTCCGAAAAATTCCAGAATATTCCGACTTAGTTTTAAGACGGTTTTAGAAAATGGAAGCGGTTTTTAACCCGGACTCCAAATGAACTCTAATTACTGTTAAAACGACCGTATTGGCACGTAGATGACGACCATGAGGTTGACTCGACTATTTAAGCTATAACGTGTTGACAAACATAAGAAATGTCATAAATCGCTCCGCGTGATTAAACATCTGGCACAATCATCACTGGGTGGTTGGCGGGAGGTGTAGAAATGAGGTGTGTATAGAGCCCCACCTTTGACTAAGGCTTGGTTAAGGCAAAAGTCAAAGTATAGTCTCCAGGTCAATCGGAGATTACAACCTGAAGATATGGCGACGCGAGGCGGCTCAAGGGGTCTGAGCCAAGGACCTGTCATTGGGAACATTTTAGAGTTTGTTAACTATCGGAGAGGGTCATTTAAAGTCCATTAGACTACGTGAAGAGGCTCGCCAGTCATAAGAAGAAATCATACCTGGGATTTCGCAGGGATGAGACATCTAATGTCGGCAGCAGAACGTTTAGAAGAAACTGTTGGGGCGGAGGCAGGACTTTCCGAGAACCGATGGGAACAAAGGCAGAGCTTTCTGAGGACCACCGGTGAGAAAATAATCGATCCTTATATAAGGCATAACTTTCCGAGAACTGCTGAAGAGAAGACAGGACTTTCCGAGAACTACTGAAAAGGATAGAAGGCGTGACTTTCTAAGAACCGCTGCCGAAACTTGATTTTTTATAACGTGGATCTTTCTGAGAACTGCTGAGAAAAGGCGGGACTTTTCGAGAACTGTTGATAATAATTAACTTTGGTAGAAGGCGAGACTTTCCTAGAAACGCTGATGAATAATTGACTTGTGGAAGGTGGATCTTTCTGAGAACTACTGAACAATAATTGTCTTGAAAGTGGGACTTTCCGAGAACTAAATGCTTGAGAATTAATTTACTTGACAGAACATGAGACTTTCCGAGAATCGCTAATAATTAATTTGCATCGAACTCGTATTAAAGAAATACATGGGCTGTATAGTTGTAACGAACTCGCTGGGGAATAAAATATTGCAACCGCTGGGGAAAATGTAGACTAATTAGGTGAAGAAATACACCTGTAGGATATATACGGAGTAAAAATACCCCAAGCACTAGAGGAAGTATCCAAAAGTGGGAAAATAAGGGGCTTGGGCCAGCAAATAACGAATTTGTAACGAATAAAAAACAAGAGATGCTGTGAAACCTGCCAGAGAATAGGCGCAGCAGGGAACATGCCTGGGGAAAGGGCGCAACAAACACTGTGTTTTCTCCCGAGCTCGTTCGTGCCTGAGTAAAACAGAACTCGGCGCGAGTTCTATTTCATTTAAACAAAACTTTTCTTCTTCTTCTTCTTCTTCTTCTTCTTCCTCTCGACCAAACCCGCACAATCAACCAAATTTCACAAAACAATTGATCAAAATCTGCCACAAATGATGACAAATCTAGGTATGTATCGCGTCTTTACTTTAACTTGCATTTGTAGCTTGAATTAGAGGTAGAAAATTAGGGTTTTCATGCCCAACATAGTCGAAAATTTGGGGGTTCCGTCCCAAATGAATTTGACCCTTGAAATTGACATTATAAATGTGTAATTGAACATACCAGAAACATAACCATATATTCATTTCGAATTTTCATTGAGTTTTGATGAAATGAGATCAAAATAAGACGTTCTTCGCTAAATCGCTTCAAAGGGCTCGAAAATGGCTTTAAACTAGTCGATTTTTGATGAAACTTGATGTTTTGGAACCCTTGGATTATGGATAAACTTTCTACCATGCCGGAATTTCAGTTTGCGACAGGTTTTCCAGGACATTTTTTGTGTGGGTTTTAGCCATAGTAGTAAAATGATGCCGAAATTTCGGCTCGTAGCCATGACTAATCTTGGTTTAGATACGTAGGAACATATTTTTTTTTACTTTTGTCGACTGGCTTGATGGTAGGGCTCGAGAAAATTCCTTGAAAAGATGGCTTAAAACGACCTCTAAACGATTTGATTCGTTTTCTTTTGTAGAGGACGTACCTTCTACCTCGGGGCGAGACCCTATGGAGGTGCATGTCAGTCTCTTACGACCATGATATTTCACATGGGGGAAATGGAGGAAGAGGAAGAGGTGGCCAGGAGGGTCAACGCGAGGAGGAGGGGGCATCAGCTTGTGCCTGCGCCTCAATGGGCTGATAAATGGGATGGTCGACATCTCATTTGGGCAGCGGAGAGTCACTTGTCGTTCTGTGCAGCACGAAGCATGGTGAGATTTCGATCTAGTCTTGTATCGTACTAAGTCTTTCTTTATATTATCTGCTTTTACTTAGCTTAGATGCTAATTAAATTTTGAAAATGCAGGAGGCCGGGAACATGAGGTCATTTTCTGGGTATACCACCATGATGGAGGCATATAAGAAGCTTTTGGAGGAGGAGAAGGCGATCATCGAGCGTATGGCCTTCGGATTTTTAGTGAGGGGCTGGCGAGAAATCAAGGGGAAGAAGATTCGGGTTAACATGTGCCTTATTCGAGCCTTCCTGGATCGCTTCTGGAATAGGACCTCGACTTTACATATGCCTTTTGTAGAGATCGGGGTTACTTTGGAAGACTACGACATGATCTCCGGCTTGCCTTGAGGAGAGGAGCCGATAGTGTGGCGTGCGACAGCCATGAGAGTGGATTCAGCTGAGGCTAGAGTTTTGATCGGCTGGAACCTGGCCAAGGCTGCGGCTAGGGTACTCGGCCTAGTTTCGAGTTCTTACGTCAAGGATTACTTTGACGGTAAGACTCCAGTGAGGGTGCAGATGACTGCAGGTGGTGGTATGGTGGCTCCTCCACCGTGTATAGCTGAGCAGCGAACCAGATTGTGGCTCTGGTGGTTTTTGTCTTCGATTTACTTCGGAGACAAGGGGGAGAGGCTATCGACGAAGCTTCTTCCTTTCCTTACTGACTTGAATAGCCTGGGTCATTTGGACTGGGTTACTCCTAGCTTCGCGGTCCTCATACGGTACATGAGGGCCATGGTTCGTCCCGAGCTGATGTAGAAGGGGACTTCTCCTACTACTGTCGGTCCAAGTATCATTTTGGAGGTATGAACCTTCCTTTTTACTTTTCTTTTATGAATTTGATAGACATAGAAATGATAAACCATTTTATAAATGAAAGATCATTTGGAATAAATTTGGAATATGAAATGGATAACAATGAAGGATCAATTTTGAATATGAGCTGTAATAGGAATTTTGAAAGATTTATTTGAAATGAGTTTGGATTTTTTGGAATGAGAGATCTTTTTGGATAGAAGTTGATTTATTGGAGAGTTATATGATAGAGCATTTTTTAAAAGAAAATTGGGTTTTTGGGAAATTTTGAATTGAAATAAGGGATTATTCTTGAATGTATGATCACAAAGCATTAATAATGAATGACCATTTCTTCTTTTATGCATGGGTGTACTCGTACTTTCCTAGCTTCGCTCCCAAGAGGGCTCCGGACGTGGCGAGGAAGTACCTCGTAGTTAGAGACTGGATCATGTGCCGGCAGAAGAGCCAACGGTCTTCTTATGACACCTGTAGGAGGGGTGCATGTCAATGCTGTGCAGCTCGATAGTGTAAGCACATTACCTTACTTTTGATTTCATTCGGCTTTCTTGAATAGTAGTGATCATAGGAATGACCACTTTGTATCCATTTCAGTGGGTGCCGAGACCTTAGGAGGACTACGCTGGCGCTCTAGCTTTCGTAGCCGACGTTCTCCGACCTAGGATTTCGAGTAGGCTGCTTCTGACGACGCTCATGGGACCTGTGTGGTACCTGGGTGAACGGTTGGCTCGGCAGTACCTTTGTGACACTTTTTTGGTTCACATCGATCCTCCACGAACAATGTTTAGGGAGCCTTCAGAGGCTGAGAGGACGGCTGACCTCGTAGGAGCGAGCGACGACGCTCTTTTCCTTCCCGAGCTCGAGTACTCGGAGTTTGTGCGGAGGAGCCTGACGTACTTGCTGATCGTGGTAAGTATACCTTTTTTCTTGACTATTTGAAACGATGAATTTGAATATTTTTTAGAAATGATAAACTTGGCGTGACAGGAGATCAAGGTGGCGAGCATCGAGCCCCCAGCGTTTCCCGAGACGTTGGAGTATCCAGGGCCAGCTGGTCAGACGGTGCTGATGGAGATTCCTTTTTTTACCGAGGCGGTGACAGTGGCTGGACTCGACGAGTGGCAGCACATCGTTAGGAGGGTAAGCCCCCAGTTTAGACTGTTTTTTTTTTTTTTTAAAATGATCGTGTAAGAACACGATATTAATCCTGGTTTTATAAAATGGAAATGTAGGTGGCACCGTCGAGGCACGCAGAGCTATGGAGGATGGCCAACCGGTTGCCACCGACAGCTGTGGAGGCTCTTTCAGGTGGCCCGAGTCGGCAGGTATGAACTTCCCTTTCTTTCTTGATATACATGAACATTTGAAGTACTTTCGAAGTGCTTGCTTTTTCTATGCCTTGTTTGCTGTTACTTATCAGCCTTATCTTCTTTTCAGAGGAAGCGTGAGCTGGAGTGTGAGCTGGACGAGTCACGCGAGAAGACGGCCTACTTGTCGAGGGAGTTGGAGGTTCGAAATGCTGACATCACCATTCTTAAGGCGATGGTGGCAGAGTTGAGGGGTCGTCTGGCTGATCATCGTAGCTGAACTTGTATTTTTGTACATTTGTTTTGCTTTCGGGCATGAGCTCGAACTTTGTTGTACAATGAACATTTTGCTTGTCTATATATGATGGCCTACGAGCCATTTACTGCTGCTGGGTGTAAAATTTATCGTACCTACAGGTTAGCTTAAAAACAGGTTTGGCATTTTGACGGTTTACGCCGTCTTGCTTCCGAAATTCACATAGAAAAACGCAAATAGTTTACATGTAGTATGAAAACTGACCTAAACATCACAAAATAAAACTTGATCAAGTCGAAAATGTAGAAATAAAAATAAAATATAAAAAAGTGCCCTATATAGTGAGCCTATATAGTGAGCAAAATGACTCGACAAACGACTCGATGCGCGACAGACAGCGGGAGTGCTTCACCATAAAAAAATATAAAAAAGTAAGTTTATAAGAGTTTGAAAAAGGTGAGGGAGTGAAATGATTCCCGGAAAGGCTGATGAGGCAAGTTGGCATGAAACAGAAAATCCCTAAGCTTGACACCATTCCGCAGACTACTTTGGCACATACTTCTGAGACCTGCCGTGATTGGGCACTGCCTTCGACCCAAAGGAACACGTGGTTTATGCCTGTACAAGTGGGTTCATTGTGGGTGTCGGATTCTTATTTACAGTGGGCCAAGGCTATCACCTCAGAGGAGCGCGAGAAGCTGAGAAAGCATGAGCCTATTGATTACAAGATCCATTAAGTGGAGAAAGAGAACAAGAAATACTTGACCGAAGAAGAAGAAGAAGCTGGATTCCGAGTCGTCCGCCCGAAGAAGAAGCCAAAGAATGCTCTTGTTGAGAACATGATTGTGGATTGAAATGGGAAAACTAGGCCTCGAGGATGACCATTGGTAATTAGGTTGGTGATAACGCAAGAGCGTCCCCCTCGAGGTCGCACGAGACAAGAAGTATGTCAAAAATGACAAAGATAAAGGGAAGATGGAAGAATAGAAATAGCCTAAGTCTTTATTAATTATTAATTATTGTTGTAATAAATGGCGGGATTTTTAGAATCCTATCCTAGCATTTTATTTCAGCATTTTTATATTATTTGGCGTATTAGTAATAGATGAGTAAACTGATTGTTTTAAGTTAGGAACGTAGAATCAATTCCCTTTATTTATTCTTTTGAATTCCAAGTGCCGAAACAAATGTCTTTCTATTGATGTGGTGGTGGTTGGAGTCCTAGTGATAACTCCAACCTTACCTGCTTCAACTGTGGCGGAGTGGGTCACAAGAGACATGATTGTACCAGTGCCATTATGGGAAGAGGCTTTCCGGGGAACCTTTCTCAGGCTCTGAGCAAGATTTTTGCTAGCAACAGACCATTTGGGTCATGGGGCAATCGTGGAAAGCAGAACAACAACAATGGCGGCTTCAACCGCAACAATGGAGGGTCCTATCAGTGCCCGAATAACAGTGTGACTCAGAACTCGGCAGCTAAGCCGACTACTTCGACTACTTCGGTCCAGGGTGGAGGTCAGAAAAACAGCGGGAAGCTCTTTATGATAGGCAAGCAGGAGGCAGAGAACGATGCTCATGTGGTTACCGGTATCTTTCTTGTCCATAATACATCGTCTTTCGTTTTGTTTGATTCAGGGGCAACCCATTCTTTTGTGTCTAGGGTTCATGCCTCAGCTATGGGTTTGGGAGAATATGAACTTGTAAAAGATAGTGTGTTTATACCTTCTGGGGAGTCGGTGTCTTGTTCTAAGTTGTATAGAGATGTGTCCATGTTGGTAGGGGAGGTAGATTTACCGGTCAACTTGTTAGAGTTTCCTATGGATGAGTTTGAAGTCATTGTCCGGATGGACTGGTTGGGCAAGTATGTGTTGTAGTTGTTGGAGTAGTGTCCTCCACAATAAGTGTGTTTACATATTAAATCTCGTAAAAGGAATATCAGGGATTTATTTATTTATTTGTCAGCTGATCGTCGTTAATCGGTAATGATTGGCTGACTAGAGTTTGACATTACTTGTCGCGTGACGGCGGTGATCACCGATCCTTTAGGTCACACCTATAGGATGACGCCCAAATAGAATAAATTAATTGTTTGTATGAGATACGAGATAATTAATTTCTTGTATTATTTGACTCTTAGTTAGTCACATAAATGTATTATTTGATGAGGGGTTACGAACTCGGGACAAAAAGATTTATTATTTAATTATGAGATATTTAAATAATAAATGATTAGAATTTATTAATTAATTGTTAATTAATTAATTTTATACGATATGTGTATATGTTTTGAGGTGGAATTAATTATCTATTAAATTTTACAAGAGGTTGTCAAATTAGCTAAATGGGTTAATATTGACAAATTGTATGTTGATAAAATGGTCTTATGATTACTTAATAGTTAAGTAGTCATTGGTAGTTAATTTATATTATTTAAGTGTTAAATAAATTAAATTAATATTTAATTATGTAAGATAATTAAATATACGACTTATAAGCATTTGTGAGGCAAATATCGAAAACCGAAATGGACCAAAAGTGGTCTACATATACTGGTTTTTTGAGCACATCACAACTGTCTTTTAGGTGGATTTTTCCACTTATAATTGTCCCCTCAAATTGCCTATAAATACCATTGAAACTCCACCATTTCTCTTGTTGGAAAAATTTGAAGAAAAATTGGTCTAGGTTCATATACACTACCTAAAGACCATATTTTTCTTCTTATTTTGTTCATCTTTTATATCAAAAACATATATAAATATTAACTAATAATATTATCAAAGTAATAATATTTATTAGTACATCATATATACAATTAAACAAGGTTTACTACTACATATATCTAGTTAGTATTGTAGTAGTATTTTGGGTTGATTCTTGGGTGTATCCTTAGGAGACCATCTTTTTGGTGGTTTGTTGTCTTGGAGGATCATCCATTTTCATAGCTCAAGAACAACATCAAGGAAGGAGTCCTTGAGTTGTGCCCAAAACTTGCCTTATACAATGTAAGGAACTTTTTTCTTAAGATGGTTTAATACCATCTTTTATACTTTTATTTGCATGCATGTAGATTTAGACCATTTTAAATTAATTTGTAATTTTAATATCATAAGATGAGTATTAATATGGTCTAAATAACTAACAAGTGGTATCAGAGCATTGTTAAATACATGCATATTGTCTTAAGACGATTTTAGTAATTTATGAGATAAATTAATAAAATTGATATTATGTTACTAAAATTCGTTTTATCACATAATATAGTCTTGCATGTAAATAATCTGGTCTTAGGATGATATGGGACGAAAATTTGTTTTTTGTTAAATTTTTCCACTTTTTATAACTTAAATTGGCATAAAATTGAGTAAAAATGCATTAACATTAATTAAGAGTTAATTAAAATTGATTGCATGTTAATTTTATGCATATTTATTTATAAATAACCACATGCATGTTCTATTTATGAGATAAGTAGATACTTTAGGTTAATGTGATTAATTTAGGTAGTTTATTGATTTTTATTTGATAAAAATGGGTAAATAATGGTTATTTTGTAAATAAATAATGATTTAACTTTAGGGCTCGAAATTTCTGAATTTTTAGCTCCTGGAAATTGTTCCAAAATGTACAAAATTTTATTTTAAGTCATTTCAATTTTTATGGTTTGATTTAAAATTAAATCGTAAAAATTGTCGCTTTACCGATTAAATTGTGAAATCGTTTTAAATAAATTTTAAAATCAAAAATTTTTACTTGCATGGCATTTTTGGTGTAAGACCAGAATGTTCATGGTTTTGAAATTTATTTTTCCATAAATTTTTATATTAAATGGAATTTTTGTATGATAATTGTGAATTATTATATCTTTTTTTTGTCACAATTGTGTTTTAATTCCCATATAAATTCAAGATAATTATTGAGAATAATTATTTTGATATTAGACCAGATTAGTATGATAAGTACGTCTTAAAAGTGTTTTAAGAATTGATTATGAATTTTTATTGGTAAAAATTCCGTCAAGGCAAGCTCAAATGATCGTTGTTGGTAAGTTAGACGATTTGGCATGTCATTTTCCATAATGCATTTTATTATTCATTTAGATGAATGTTTTTTTTTAGAATTATTGTTATGTAATTTTTCTTAATATGGCCATAGGTAGAAGTTGGTATTTCCCGAAATGTAAGGGAATATCGACTTGTTTTGTAATTAATTGAGATTTCGCATCGCCTAATTTGTAATTAATTAATAGTTTTATTTTAATTTTATTACAAATTGTATAATAGGGTATTGTTATGTAATTTAATTATTAGTAATTAGATGAAGCTTCTAAAGACGGAGTTTTCATGAAGACGGTGTTTTCGGAAAGGCGTTCTGAAATCCTAAAGAAGGAGGCCAATTTATGAAGACTCAAGGAGCCAAGGAGTTGGTTTCCGAAGTGTAATAATTTTAGTTAATTAGATTAACTAGGTGGCCATATTAGGACTTGTTTGTTTTAATTCTTCTATGCATTCATGCCAAATCGTCACTACATGTTTTTTTTTTGTTATCGATTTAATCGTCTAGCATTCACTAATTTTGTTCACTTAAAAGTGATAGACAATTAAATTGATAAGATCTTTCACATTTGTTTAAAATTGAGATTAAGCCTTACCAAATAATAGCACCTATGAATCCCTTCTTCATTAGAGGTAGGTTCGGATCACCGAGATACACTCTTTTTACGTTGGGTAAGTAGGGTAAAAAAAGTTATTACGCGTGAAAATTGGTTGGACTCAACGGGATAAATATGGGTTGAATCGGTCCACCGTGCCCATATTTATTCTGGGGCTAAAAGATAGATTTTAAGAAAATCTGTCAACCAAGAGTTCTAGTAGTAGAATCAGTCAAAACGTTGACTCACCAAATTTATATAAATATGGGTTGAATCGGTCCACCGTGCCCGTGTTTATATAAAATTGGATCTTGGAATCATTTATATAATTCAGTGGGAGATCATTATATAAAAGAGAACTTGTTAAATAGTTTCACAAGTTAAATATTTCTAGACGATAAATGTTAATCTTTCCTTTATTTCCTTTGTAGTAATCACGACGACTTCTACTAGTGAAACCACCACCATAGCTAGAGATTCATGGCTACGTTCGTTTATGGACAAATATGTATTAAAAGCCGACGGTAGTAATTTTAAAGATTGGGAAGAACAACTTCGATTAGCTGCCGCAGGTGATGGCAAATTACGCTACCTTGTCGATCCCTCTCCCCCTTCGCCTAGTACTAGGGCCACTGCCGATGTAAGGGAGGCTTTTTCAAATTATTAAAAAGCATCCGCTACAATGAAAAATGTTTTGATTTTTTCAATGGATCCTGCTTTACAAAGGCAATGTGTCAAGTTTCGTGATGCACATGAAGTATTCTCTAGGCTTTCCACTATGTTTTCTCAAGCCCCGAGAATAATTCAGTATGACACCGCTGTTCGTTTCTTTTTGGCTAACCTCAAAGATGGTCAACCTGTAAGTTCACACGTACTTAAAATGATTGAGTACGTGGAAACTTTAGAGGGGTTGGGATGCAAGATCCCCGACGAACTTGTGGTGGACCGAGTGCTCCACTCTCTCTCGCACGTCAAGGGATTTACCCAATTTAGGGTAAATTACAATATGACAAACATGAGAAAGAGTTTACATGAGCTCCATTCTCTGCTTGTGCAAGCAGAGAAGGACATGGGATTGAGTGGGAGTACGAGGAAAGATGTGCTTGCGATTAACGTGAAGGGGAAGAAGCAGTTTAAGAGGAACGCAGGTAAGAAGCCCGTTCAGGTGGAGGGCAAAGGTAAAGCAATTGCTAATAATTGCTCTACCAAGCAAAAACCTATAAAGGGTAATCCTCTTAAAGATACTTGTAATTATTATAATAACAAGGGACATTGGAGACGTAATTGTACAAAGTACCTAGATGACATAAAAGCTGGCATTGTGAAGCCGACATGTAATTTCTCAACTGAATCTTTTATGATAGACATAAATTATGCTTCAAATACAACTTGGGTATTAGATACTGGTTGTGGTTCTCACTTGTGTAATCATTTGCAGGGCCTAAAAAGCATAAGAAAGCTAAACAAGGGTGATGTCGATCTCCGAATGGGAAACGGGTCTAAAGTAGCTGTCGTCTCTGTAGGAACTTATTTACTTAGTTTAGCTTCGGGGTTGGAGTTACATCTTAATAATTTTTATTTTGTACCAACGCTATCTAGAAATATAATATTCGTATCTGTGTTAGACACAGAAGGGTTTTCCTTTGTAATTAAAGACAAGTGTTGTACTTTTTCCCTTAATGGGATTGTATATAGTCAAGCTATTTCAATCAATGGTATTTATATTCTAGATACTTGCAACGATGTTTATCATTTAGATAATAAAAGACTCAAAACAGGTGATCCCGATCAATCTTATTTATGGCATTGTCGCTTAAGACACATTAACGAGAAGCGCATTAAAAGACTAGTGTCGACTGGTGTAATTAAACCTTTTGATTTTGAATCATTTGGTACATGCGAATCTTGTCTTCTTGGCAAGATGACTCGTTCACCTTTTCTAGGAAAAGGATCTCGAGCTAGTGAGTTATTGGGTTTAATACATACCGATGTTTGTGGCCCAATGACAGTCACTGCTAGAGGTAATTATGACTATTTCATTACTTTTACCGATGACATGAGTAGATATGGGTATATCTACTTAATGAGGTATAAAAGTGAAGCTTTTGATAAGTTCAAAGAGTTTCAGAATGAAGTAGAAAACCAATTAAATAAGAAGCTTAAAGCATTACGATCAGATCGTGGTGGGGAATATTTAAGCAATGACTTTAAAGATCACCTTATAAACTGCGGTATTGTATCTTAGTTAACTCCTCCTGGCACACCACAATTAAATGGTGTGGCTGAAAGGAGGAATCGAACTTTATTAGATATGGTTCGATCGATGATGAGTCAAACAGAGTTACCTAAGTTATTCGGGGGTTTTGCCATTTTATCTGCTGTACAATCACTTAATAAAAGTCCTACTAAAGCAACTGACAAAACTCCATACGAGATATGGAAAGGGAAAGTCCCGAATCTGCGATACATGAAAGTATGGGGTTGTGATGCTTATGTCAAGAGTAAGTCTGACGATAAGCTTGCACCACGTTCTGAAAAGTGTATTTTTGTAGGCTACCCTAAGGAAACTTGTGGATATTACTTCTACAATAGTAACGAGAACAAAGTGTTTATGGCTCGTGAAGCTGTCTTTCTAGAAAAAGAACTTATTTCTAGAAGACAGAGTGGGAGAAAATTTGAACTTGACGAAGTTCAAGAGCCACAAACTGATATGACAATATAGGAAGATGTTCCTTCTATGTCTGAATCGGTTATTGTTCCTTCTGAACCTAGGAGGTCGAAAGGGTTAGTCGTCCCCTGATAGATACCTTGGTATTATCGAGGAAGATGGTGACTATGAGGTTTTACTTTTAGAAAGTGATGAAACCAAGACCTATAAAGCAAATATTATGAGTTCGACTCTAAGCTATGGCTCGAGGCCATGCAATCCGAAATGGATTCCATGTACGATAATCGGTATGGGACTGGTTGACTTACCTAAAGATGTTCGACCTCTTCAGTGTAAGTGGATATTCAAGATTAAAATCGGCATGGATGGACATAAAGATGTCTACTAAGCTAGATTGGTTGCAAAAGGTTTCACTCAGGTTCATGGTTTACACTATGATGAAACTTTTGCACCAGTTGCTATGCTTAGATCTGTTCGGATAATGTTAGCGATTGCTGCATTTCATGATTATGAGATATGACAAATGGATGTCAAAACCGCTTTCCTGAACGGGTTTCTGGAAGAGGAAGTGTTCATGACACAACCTGAGGGTTTTGTGGATCCTAAAAATCCTAACAAAGTATGCAAACTTAAGAGATCCATTTATGGTCTTAAGCAAGCGTCAAGGAGTTGGAATCATCATTTTGATCATGTTATTAAACAGAATGGTTTTTCTCAAAGTGTTGAGGAACCATGTTTATACATGAAGTTTAGTGGGAGTAAAGTTGTTTTCTTACTTCTTTATGTGGACGACATATTACTCATTGGGAATGATGTTGATATGCTTGCTTCTGTTAAGAAGTGGTTGGGAAATCACTTCCAAATAAAAGATTTGGGAGAAGCTCAGCGCATCTTGGGTATCCGGATCTATAGAGATAGACCCAAAAGGATATTAACATTGAGTCAAGAAGTATATATCGATAATATTCTTGACCGATTCAATATGAAAAACTCCAAGACAGGTTTTCTACCTATGGGTAGTGGGATCACTTTGAGTAAGTCACAATGTCCTACTGAGCCTAAGGATATTGAACGCATGAAATCGATTCCCTTTGCTTCCGCTGTTGGATCGATCATGTATGCTATGATGTGTTCTCGTCCTAACCTCTCGTATGCTTTGAGTATGACGAGTCGTTTTCAGAAAACTCCAGGTGAGAGTCACTGGATAGCCGTCAAGAATATTCTGAAGTACTAGAGAAGGACTAAAGATTCATTCTTAGTGTTTGGAGGAGAATCTGAATTACGTATAAGAGGTTATACGGATGCCAGTTTCCAAATCGACAGGGATGATTCAAATCCCAGTGGTTTTGTCTTTTTGCCGAACGGAGGGGCGGTTTGGTCGGAGAAGTTTCAAAGAGTCTCGTGATCGCTGATTCTACAATGGAAGCCGAGTACATTGCAGCCTCCGAAGCCGCAAAAGAAGCGTTTGGATGAGGCAGTTTTTAGAATGACTGAAAGTAGTTCCGACCGCCGAGGATCCTATCACTTTGTACTGTGATAACAGTGGGGCTATTTTTCAAGCAAAAGAGCCCAAGTCTAGTAACAAGTCTAGACATGTACTTAGGAAATTTCATGTAATTAGAGATTTAATCGAAAGGAAAGAAATTACAGTTTGTAAGGTTGGGACAGCTGACAACATCGCTGATCCTTTAACCAAGCCATTGTCTCAAGCTAAACATGATAGTCATGTACTTTCGATGGGGTTGAGACGAATGCCAGAACTGTTGTAAATTATATGATATGTAATAATCAAAATATTGTATTTATTATTTCATATTTGATAAGTTGCATTTATCGTTATATTCAGTTTTATGTCTGAATTTATATACTTTTTTTTCTCCAAATAGGTTGTAAAGACAATTCGAACCCTATTAAGTGAACTGGATTAACATTGTATTTTGTCCCTAGTTACTTAATGAGGTGACGTCTCGGAGTGACTAGATTGTAAGGCGATAGATGACAGGTTCGACTGTCATATGGTCATAGTGATGACTGGTCGATTGCATAGGCATATTGTGAGACAATTTGTCGGACAGTGACCGTTTATAGAGTCCTTTTGTTGCTAGGTTGTGGCGAGGATTTCTATTTATTCCTTCGAGTCAAGTCTTTAGACCGGTGACTATTTGTCTGAGTTGGTACGGTTTTCCGGTGACTTTGGTTTTTGTTCTAGGTCGCACCGTAAAAGGAGGCCGATGAGCATTTACTGGGTCATTCTGATCTGTATTGAATGAAGAAAATAGGTCAACAGGATTGTCCTTTTAAGTCATATTTTATCTCATGGCCACTCGAGGAGAGATGACTGTGAATGCGTGGCCACGCTTGGATGAGATCTATAGTAGATTATCCGGTCAGACAGTCATTCTCCTGATCGAGGAAACCACTTTATGATATGATCACGTGCAAGAACGACCTGAAAGACATCTTGCATTGAGTGGGAGATATTATAGGACAAGAGAATTGGTAACGCACACTTGTGTCAGACAAGTGGGAGATAGTTGGAGTAGTGTCCTCCACAATAAGTGCGTTTACATATTAAATCTCGTAAAAGGAATATCAGGGATTTATTTATTTATTTGTCAGCTGATCGTCGTTAATTGGTAATGATTGGCTGACTAGAGTTTGACATTACTTTCGTGTGACGGCGGTGATCAGCTGATCCCTTTAGGTCACACCTATAGGATGACGCCCAAATAGAATAAATTAATTGTTTGTATGAGATACGAGATAATTAATTCCTTGTATTATTTGACTCTTAGTTAGTCACATAAATGTATTATTTGATGACGGGTTACGAACTCGGGACAAAGAGATTTATTATTTAATTATGAGATATTTAAATAATAAATGATTAGAATTAATTAATTAATTGTTAATTAATTAATTTTATACGATATGTGTATATGTTTTGTGGTGGAATTAATTAGCTATTAAATTTTACAAGAGGTTGTAAAATTAGCTAAATGGGTTAATATTGACACATTGTATGTTGATAAAATGGTCTTATGATTACTTAATAGTTAAGTAGTCATTGGTACTTAATTTATATTATTTAAGTGTTAAATAAATTAAATTAATATTTAATTATGTAAGATAATTAAATATACGACTTATAAGCATTTGTGGGGCAAATATCGAAAACCGAAATGGACCAAAAGTAGTCCACATATACTGGTTTTTTGAGGACATCACAAGTGTCTTTTAGGTGGATTTTTCCACTTATAATTGTCCCCTCAAATTGCCTATAAATACCATTGAAACTCCACCATTTCTCTAGTTGGAAAAATTTGAAGAAAAATTGGTCTAGGTTCATATACACTACCTAAAGACCAAATTTTTCTTCTTATTTTGTTCATCTTTTATATCAAAAACATATATAAATATTAACTAATAATATTATCAAAGTAATAATATTTATTAGTACATCATATATACAATTAAACAAGGTTTACTACTACATATATCTAGTTAGTATTGTAGTAGTATTTTGGGTTGATTCTTGGGTGTATCCTTAGGAGACCATATTTTTGGTGGTTTGTTGTCTTGGAGGATCATCCATTTTCATAGCTCAAGAACAACATCAAGGAAGGAATCCTTGAGTTGTGCCCAAAACTTGCCTTATACAATGTAAGGAACTTTTGTCTTAAGATGGTTTAATACCATCTTTTATACTTTTATTTGCATGCATGTAGATTTAGACCATTTTAAATTAATTTGTAATTTTAATATCATAAGATGAGTATTAATATGGTCTAAATAACTAACAGGAGTGTCCCCGATAATAATGCGATCACATTGTTGATCATATTGAGATCACATTTCTAAATCTCATATTAAGAATACATGAGGGAAAGTATTACTTCTTAGTCAACTGGTCCACACATATCGGCAATGATTGGCTGACTAGAGTTTGACATTATTGTCGTACGACGGTGGTGACCAGTTGATCCCCTAAGGTCATACCTATAGGCACTACTACAGATACAGGCTATAACAACGGGTAAAAACCGTTGTAAAAACAAAAAGCGGACGTTGTTAAAGCGGCCGTTGTAGAAGGTATTTACAACGGTTTGTTTATTTAATGAAACCGTTGTCGAATGTATTCACCACGGTTAAAAGCCGTTGTTGTTGGGTGTTATCCGTTGTGGAAAGTGTTTCAAAAATTTGGAGGGAATAATATAACAACGGTTGTCATATGTATAACCGTTGTTGTAACTTTCCCTCCAAAATTGTGAAGTCTTTTAATAACGGGTTTATGCTACATACCCGTTGTTGAACTTCTTAGTAACAACGATTCTTAGTTTAAAACCCGTTGTTGTAACTTTACCTCCAAAATTGTGAAGACTTTTAACAACGTTTCTTCGTTTAAAACCTGTTGTTGAATATTATGCGCGGTATTTGTGAAAGTCATTCACAACGGTGTTTATTTTTATTAACCGTTGTGAAAGATATTCACAACGGTTTTTTTAGTAACCATTTTTATTACGAACTCCTAATGTTTTGAAAAATTAAATTTGTTTCATGCCATTCAAAAACCTGCATATATCAGCAGCACCGTATACCAGCACCAGCATAAATCACAGCTGGGTTCATCAGAACTCAATAGATTCAATTGAACCACAACAGCAGCATCATATATATATATATATACTTACAAGGAGTTGAATTTACATGAACTAATCATTCCCTAACTTCAACAAAAAATTTACTAATAAGTTGATCTAAACTCTGAGTATCATGCATTTCTATTTTCTAAGACGTATTTGCCCAACATGTCCCTTACCTCGTCTATATCTATACTTGAGTACTCCTCAATCTGTTGTGACGGGTTGATTACATACTGCGGAAAAAACAAAGAGAAGACATTATTGTAACAACATCAATTACTGCATAGCAACATCATGGTATATATAGCAGCAAGCAAGACAACATTAGCTCTAATTTAAAAAAAGTAATAAACACATTATTAAATTACTAACCTTTTCTGGAATAATGATATATCTTCACCTAATAATCTCCAACATGAACCGACAAACGTAGTATCCACATTGTATGCTATCTGGCTGGCGAGGGGCCTATTATTACATAAAAACAAACAAACGAGAAAAGGCTCACATCAGAATCTTGAACTTTAGGTATTGTATTAGTATTAAACACAGATTTTTGCACTTAATGTTATTGTATTTGAGCACGTACCCCTGTTATCGTAATAAAATCAGGGCCAACATCAGAATCTTTCCTGGGTTGATCCTGCTCGTTTGCTCTTCTCTTCTCAAAGGCCCTTTTTTTAAAAAATAAAAAAGGAGGCATAAACTCATTTTTTTAGGGGCAAAAATGAGCTTTTTTCTATAAATAAAAATTGAAACTTAATGTTATTATAAATAAATCAGTATTATAAACTTACTTATTAATCAAGCGCTTAAAAGTCTCGCTTGGTGGATGATGTATAGAGTCCAACCAGAATACTTTTTTCCTTGTCGGCATGATGGCTGCTAGCACCCAATGAGTCCTACATCAAGAGACATCATCATTATTAACTAGTACATATATTAGTTATCTCTACTTTGGTATGATTCGGCAAAAGTTTTTCCCCATGAACTACAGTTTCCGCTGCTGCAGATTTGGTGTGCATTTCTACGAGACCCCGGCCAACACGCACATGTGGCTTTTCGGTTTTAGGGTCGGAAGAATAATCGGCCTCTTGTTTACGGCCTGAAGAATATACACATACATTATTATATCCCAAAATTTAATATAATTCATATAAATTTAACTAATTAAACACTTCATGCATACCTTATCGAAAACAGGAACCGACTTGAAGGAGATGTATCTTTTTTTCCATCACCGTCTTCTCAAGTTGCATCTCCTTTTCAGACCCATTATTTACCTACTAAAATTAACCAATGGCACGATGTCGGGTTATAGCATTAGAGCTGGGAGGAACACACCCCCGATCATACCCCAAAAAATAAGAAAAAAAAATAAGGAAGTATTAGGTACCGATCGGCTTTAGTTGTTACAACTTCGAAGCATTATTAGGTACCGATCTTTCTCTGAATCTCGTTGACCGATACTTCCTTCTCATGTATTGCCAAGGTAGTAGCGGCCTCTTGACCAATCTGTTGTACCTTATTATTACCCCCTTTAGAAATGAAATCCTCCATCATCTTCACTTCTTCTTCGAAAGCTTGCCTCCAAAGATTCACTTTAGTAGTACGGATGCCATTAATCAAGTCAAGCGTGCCAAGAATGTAATGTGTCAGCAATTTTTATCCCAAGAATAACATGTGAATTGAACTTAAATGAAAATAATAGAATAAATGTTACCATGTTAGCCTTCTCGGACTTAGTCTTCCTTTTCTTCTTAATCGGGCGCTTTTCCCATAATATTTCGTTACTCCAACCTCGTAACGGACGCCCCTCAATTGACCTGGATGTTCGGGTCGGCCAATCGCTCTTGCAAAAACGTCATTACGACCACTGGGAGTGAATTTCCCTTCTTCTACCTCTTTCAATACGTTGTCCTATAATATATTAAATAAACTTCAAATTATATTTGTGACTAAAATAATAAAGTTAGTAATGAACTCGTCTTAATAAAATAATGCTTACTATGTTGGCCAACACTTCCTCATCATATTTGTCATGCGACCGGGATCCTTTAGGCGTGTGCCCTTCTTTATAAGTTACATGCCGATCCACCTCTTTCACTCCCTTTGCCACCTACACATTAACATGGTAACATTTATACACGTAAATGTGTATCAATGCAAGTCCAAGTGTGATTAAAAAATAAAGTCTCACAGGGGAATAATGCATGCTACTTACGAGGTCCTCTTCTATCTTTCTGTAACCGCCTCGAGAACCATACCATTTCCCTTTCTTGCGTGAAATGTTAGCGCGATTTCTTCTGCTAACGGCCTTCAAATAATTATATAAAAGCGCAAGTAGATGAGATAATAAAAATATTATATAAAGGACTCATTAATTAAAAAAATGATAGGTAAATCGTTAAAAGGCGAGGATATTTAACCTGAAACTTCTCAGTAGTTCTCATCTTTTGAAAAGATCCCATTGTTCCTGCTTGATGGTGGGACACTTGTTTTCCGGTGGGCTCTTACGCATCTCCCCCTGTTGACTTGTCCACATACAACCAATCCCTAGCAACGTCACACCTCCACTGCCTGTGGACATCCGCTGCCTTATGCATTAAATACCCATCATGGCTTTCATCGGGTATAATAAAGCCTTCCTTTACACGAGCCAAGTATAACTCCGCCAATTTTGGATTCAAATTTCTAAAATCATCTAAATGGATAGGCACAAACTGTCTTGTGCAAGTACCAATCCAACGGAGAAAAACCCGCATTTGGACCAAAGAGGGAAACCCATCTCACTCCATGTTATTTCCAACGACTGTTTAGCGGCTATAGCTGCAAAGGACTTTCTGGCACTTCGTAGCACCCCTCTCACCAGGCTTATTATCCTGAGGCTTATTATTCTTTTGACTTCTTTTACGTTTTTCACCCATGATAATCCTAAAACCCAAATATGAATGATATAGGAAATGAACAACTTAACAACGTACATGCAGAGTATTATCTAAAACCCTAAACCCTAATAGAAATGAAAATTTAAAACAACAGATTGAGCTTCTAAAATCCTAAACCCTAATAAGAGGAGTGAAGTAGATGATGCGGGATGATAAAGATAACGAAGAAGACGAAAAACAAACAGATGCATGAAAAAGAAACAAGATGATCGTCTTAAAACCCTAATGACGAAACACAAAATTAAAGTGAACATACCTGATGATGATGATGATAAAGAGAATAAGCAGGATGATAAGGGAAGGCAACGGAATCTGGGTGTCGGAAATTGGGCGACGGCCGACAACGAGAATGTAGAAAGCGAGGAAGAGGGAAGAATTAACTCAGGATACCAACGGTTGAACTAATGTTGTGTGTGTTTGTGTATGGCATGCGGTATGGGTTTCTAAATTAGTTTTTTATTAAGACAAACTATTGACAACGGGTGCTCAAAGAAGAACCGTTGTTATATGTTAATAACAACGGGTCAATAAAAGTCAACCGTTGTCAAAAGTTTATTACAACGGTTAAAATATACCTGTTGTAATATATTTTCACCAAATTTGCGCCAAAATGAAATATGTCAAAAAAATCAATGACAACGGGTAAGGGTACTACAACCGTTGTTGAAAGTAATAACAACGGGTAATGTAACTATAACCGTTGTTGAAAGTATTAACAACGGGTAATTTAAATATAACCGTTGTTATTGTTGAACCTTTTTTTTTTAATTATCAGAATTCCATTACAGTCCAAACTCTGTAACAATACATACTTTAATGTAATGAGAAGCACCATATACTCGCAAAGATTCAAAGAATTTCAACACCAAAGATCCACATCTAATTATAAGATCAAGAAAATAAGACAACACCAAAGATGCATGCATACCGCATATCTAAGCTACAGGATTTACCATGCCATGCAAATTTGGGAATTTTTATTTAACAATGACCATTATTGATTTACCAATAAATTAAACCATCAAATTATTGGTCCGAAAATGACTCAAAATGTTGGTCGTCCATATCACTGTGTCCGATGAACTATCTCAGGATCGGGGCGTTTCTTGGATGTCATAGTTTCTTCGTTAACCCAAATACCTTCACCATGGTCATCACGCATATAGATGCTTTCGGTGTCCTTATGATCGATCGTGTCAACATCGTCGAAATAAGATACAAAGGGTAGACTGATCCATTCCCTCAAAAACCACATTCGATCATCATCACCATTATCGGATGGACTACTCCTTCTACTCCTTATAGACAACATAAATGACCACTTCTTATCCATATGATCGGTGACATAGAACACTTGTTTAGCTTGGGATGCCATTATGAAAGCATCATCCTTATTATTGCCAACCTTACCCAGATTGACCAACGTAAATCCCATCTTATCCTTTCGGACACAATGGATGTTGTTATCGACCCAGTTACATCGAAACAAAGGCATTGTGAAATCAATGTAATCTAGTACCAATATTTCTTGAATAACACCATAATAAAGGCATTTTCCCCAAATAGGCTTTTTATCTTTTGAAGTAGCAAAGTGCATTGCCTCAAATTCAGAACTCACACCCCTATTTTGCATTGTGCTCAACTCATCTTGCTCGCGGGTGTAAAAAGTATATCCATTAATGGCAAAACTGTTGTAAAAGGTGACCCTGGCAATTGGACCTAAACCAAGACGTAGTAACCTAGGAGAGATGTCATCACCAGTTTGATCAGTACACTCTAAGACAATATTCCTAAACCACTCTGCAAACGTCTTCGTATGCTCGTTCCCAATCCACTTCTCGGTCTTGTTTGGGTGATCGTATTTGAGCTCATCTTTGTGTTGTTGAATATAAGGTTGCACCTCATCTTCGTTGTTTAGCACATACGTGTGTGCTAAATGCAACATTTCACGTGTCACAATTTTTTCAACCCGGCCCCTAATACCTTTTCCGGTCATCCAAATACTATGACGATTCTTAGAACGCCAATCAACTCCTCAGGGGAGAGATGAGCGTAACAATATGAAAGAGCTTCGTCTAAAATAGCGCGTTCAAAAATACAACCTTCCTGGACGATACCGATTAGATGTATAGTCCTTGTAGACTTTCATCAATCTTTCGAAAGGATACCGGTATCTCAAGTACACGGGCCCAAGGTACAAAATCTCCCTAACCAAGTGAATGGTCAGATGAATCATGATAGTGAAGAAAGAGGGTGGAAAATACATTTCCAACTGACAAAGAGAGGTTACAACGAGGTCCTGCAATGAATCCGCGTCATCGGGATCGATGACTTTCTCGCATATGGACTGGAAGAAGAGACAGAATCTAGTTATA
Source organism: Silene latifolia (assembly GCF_048544455.1). Lineage (NCBI taxonomy): Eukaryota > Viridiplantae > Streptophyta > Magnoliopsida > Caryophyllales > Caryophyllaceae > Silene > Silene latifolia. The sequence goes on from NC_133535.1 coordinate 102,932,861, forward strand.
GCATATCTTACCTTTTCAGGTAAAATGGAACGAATAGCCACCAGTAGTAATTGTTGCATCAAAGTGTGACAATCATGTGACTTTAACCCGGTGAGTTTTAGGTCTTGCATCGACACTAGGCTTTTGATGTTCAACGAATAACCATATGGCACTTTAATTCCATTCAAGCATGCACATAACTCTTTTTTCTCATTCCGTGAAAGGGTAAAAGTCACTGGCGGTAAAAATGTACGATTACCTCTCTTCCGTGGTGCCAACTCTAGCCTAATACCCATCATTTTCATATCTTCCTAGCTGCGTTATCCTTTGTTTTACCAGGAACATTCGAAGGGTATTGATAATATTATCACAGACATTTTTCTCAATGTGCATAAAATCGAGGCAATGCCTGACCTCCAGTCAGGCCAATATGGAAGTTTATCAAAAAATATGGATCTTTTCTTATACCCACGAGTAGACAATTTAGAGCCGCTCTTCTTCCCATAATCTATCTCAATATGCTTTACTTTCTGATATACTTCATGCCCACTCAAAATTCTAGGAGGTTGACGAAGTTCTTGTCTTCCATTGAATGCTTTCCGCATCTTGCGATAACAATGGTCATGATACAAGAACCTCCTATTTCCCATATACACATACTTACGAGAAGACTTCAAGTATTCGGACTCGATATCCTCCCCACACAATGGACAAGCCTCTTTCCCATGAACTGTGTGCCCGAAAGGTCGCCATAAGCCGGATAGTCGGTTATTGTACACAATAACATCGCTCTCAAATTGAAAGTTTCGTTCTTATATGCATCAAATACTTCTATCCCACTATCCCACAACAATCGCAAATCATCTAGAAGAGGTTCCAAATATACATCTATATCATTTCCAGGTTGTTTAGGGCCGGAAATTAACAACGACAACATCAAATACTTTCTTTTCATGCACACATATGGAGGTAAGTTATAAATAGCCAACACTACGGCCAAGTACTATGTTGGCTACTCATGTTTCCGTGTGGGTTCATTCCATCAGGGGACAGCGCTAGACGTAAGTTTCTAGGTTCATTGCCGAACTCGGGATACTTAGCGTCGAACGATTTCCATTGCTTACCATCTGCCGGGTGTCTTAGCTTTCCATCATTTATTCTTCCTGTTTCATGCCAAGTTAACATTTTTGCATCATCGGGATTCGCATAAATCCTTATGACTCTTGGTATCAATGGAAAATACCACAACACCTTAGCCGGGATCCCTTCCTTATCCTTATAACGCCACTCCAAACATTTAGGGCAATTGGTTAAGTTTTGATATAATTTCCGATACAATATGCAATCATTTGGACATGCATGTATTTTCTCATATTTCATACCCACTCCTCTTATTAGTTTTTTCGCCTCATATGTCTTAATAGGTAGAACATTACCATCGGTTAGCAACTCCTTTATCAAGGCTAAAAAACTAGTGAAACACGTGTCACTCACCCCATTTCCCCCTTGATATTATACAACTTCACCACAAAATAGACATTTTTGTGAACTTACAACCAGGATACAGAGGTGCTTCAGACTCACACAACTTCTCAAACATGTTGTTAAGGTCATCCTAATTACTAGTGTCATCACCTACATCTTCAAAAGCAATGGACTCATCATCATTCTCTTCATTATCTATATACCCAACATTCAACTTCTCTACTTCCAACTCTTCCAACTCAAAAAACTCGGCAAACTCAGGATCATCAGTTAGCCTTTCGTGTACCTCAACATCATCTTCTTCTGAGTTATTCTCTTCCTCTAATGATTCCCCATAAAAAATCCAAAGTGTATAGGATTGACTAAATATCCACTTTTCTAGGTGTATTTTAACGTCCGGAAAATCCATATAGCTAATATTACCACATCTTTCACAAGGACATGCAATACTAGAAGAACCTTTCAAATTGATCGAAACGAATTCATAAAATTCAGCTAAACCATCCTTGTAGGTGCGGTCACTCATATTTGCATCAATCATCCAAGTTCGAGTCATTATTCTACATTCGTAATAATAGGCAACTAATTCAGAAAATACAATAATAGGCAAACAAATAAACGAAATTCAGGAAAGCAATTAAGCTAAATTATCAACAAATTAGATAATAACCCAAAAAATCCTATATCTATAAGCGTTGGTAAGAAACATATATATACCTGATTGATAAACACGATGAGGGAGAGAAGACGTGACAACAGTGACGGAGATGAAGACAGAGAGACGATCAGGGAGGAATGGAGGATGATATAGTAGCAGTATTAGCTTGTGTTTGTGTTTTGTAGCGTATAGCAGAATAAAGCAATCTGTTGTTCTTAAGATTTTCATAATATTAATAACAACGGTTATTGAGTCTACAACCGTTGTTAAAAAGTATTAAAAACGGGTTCTAATATAACCGTTGTGATTACTTTTCACTAATTTGGCGCCAAACCATTAACAACGGTTAAAATTTAACCGTTGCTATTAGTTTTTTCATTAACAACGGTTGTTTAAGTATGACCCGTTGTTAAAACCAATAACAACGGTTAACAACACAGAACCGTTGTAATTAAGTTTGGTAAAATTCGCGGAATCAATTCTACAACGTGTTTTGATGATTTTCGTGAATAAGCGTTGTTAAAGGGCCGTTGTGGTTGCCTGTATTTGTAGTAGTGAGGGTAATGCTCTTAATTGATTATTTAATTAATCGTATGCCGAAATGGTTAATTAAATTCCTTAAAATTGACTAGTGATTTTGTGAGTAAAATTACGTGTCTTATTGTAATTTGATTAAATAAGATTCGGTCTAAGTAATCGAATTTTTTTTATTGCTTAGATTAAATTATTGTTTATGAAACAATTAAAATATAGAATGAATTGCCTATTATAAATATAAGAAGTTGTGATTTATAATTCTATGACCCATTTTAAGTAATTGTAATTGTGAATTACTATTTAATTTTGTATGTGATTTATTTCATTTATATAATGATTTTTAATTTGTTAAAAATGCATTATTTAAATGCCATGTCTAGTAACACATCCAATTGTCACACAATACAAATTAACATATTGACAAAACTTTAAATGGACCCATTTTGTATGGGTGTGCCGTGTGAGTGGAGGGAGTTGGGTAAGTTTAGGATTTAATTGGTGCTCTAATTGAGTATTAGGCATAATGATTATGTCCTTTATAGACCTAAACCTAGCCCTACACTATGTGTCTTCAGAAGAACAAATGTGTGCAAGCATTGGGCACTCTACCCTTGGCAAAACCGGTTGCCTCCCCCTCTTATACACTCAAGTAGTGTATTTTCTTTTACACTAATTCATTCTTATTAATTTAAAACTTTAGAAAAAGAAATCTCTATAGTTTTTGTTGTTGAACAAAAATAAAAATCTCACAAAATCTCTCCCTCTTGACCGAAATTTTCAAGAGCAAAATACAAATTATTTTGTGTCATTTTAAGGGTAGTTTTTATTAATACTAGTCTAATATTAATAATAACTATTAAGGGTGTTATCTTGGTACAATCCTTGGGGAGAGATTCTACACTTGAATCTTGTTCATCCATAAGGAAAGCTCAAGAACTAGCTAAGGTAGGTGACCTCACTAGTGCCCATTTTGCCGAAACATCGAATGTAAGGAACCGTCTTTCTTTACTCTTGTAATTGTTTTGCATGCATAAGATCTTGAATTAATTTTATGACTAAATTAATTATTCACATATTCAATATGTAAAGTAATGAGATTATAGAATCGCAATAGTATGATGCTAAGATAGATGGAAGACAAAAGAAAGTGTCCTTAAAGGGTCCCAATGGTGTGAAGGTATCATATAAGGGGTTTGTAGTGAGACCAAAGTGTAAGTTTATCGCAGTGATGACTTTAAAGTCATGTCTAAGGAAGAAGTGTCCCTTGATTCTTTGCCAAGTGAGGGATATGCGTGTGGAGGAGCCATCGGCATCTGATATACCTGTGGTTGGGGAGTTTAGTGATATTTTTCCAGATGAGATACTGGGGTTACCATCAAAGAGAGATATCGACTTCAATGTTGAGCTCAAACCGGGGACATGTCCTATATCTAAAGCACCGTACCGTATGGGGCCTAAAGAGTGGGAAGAGCTGAAGAAGCAGCTGAATGACCTTTTAGCCAAAGGGTATATCCGGTCTAGTGTGTCACCGTGGGGAGCACCAGTGTTATTTGTGAAAAACAAAGATGGGACCATGAGGCTATGCATCCACTAGGGAGCTGAATGATGTCACGGTAAAGAACAGGTATCCTTTGCCAAGGATTAATGATCTTTTTGACCAGCTGAGTGGCGCACGAGTGTTTTCTAAGATCGATTTGAGGTCGGGCCACCATCAGTTAAGGATAGCAGATGAGGATATTCCTAAGAAAGCTTTTCGATCACGTTATGGTCACTATGAGTACGTAGTGATGCCTTTTGGGTTGACGAATGTACCAGCAGTTTTCATGGACCTTATGAACCGGATTTTCAGCCCGTTCTTGGACATGTTTGTGGTCGTCTTCATTGATGACATCTTGGTCTAATCTAAGACCAAGGATGAGCACGAGGAACATTTGAGGTTAGTTTTGCAGACTTTGCGAGATAACCAGTTATATGCCAAGTTATCTAAGTGCGAGTTTTGGTTAGAGAAGGTGGCTTTTCTGGGTCACGTGATATCTAAAGAGGGTGTGTCGGTGGATCCTAGCAAGATTGAGGCAGTGACCAAGTGGGAATCACCAAAGAATGTTGCTGAGATTTTGACTTTCTTGGGTTTAGCTGGCTACTACAGGAGATTCGTGAAAGACTTTCCTAAGATCGCGAGGCCTATGACAGCGTTGATGAGAAAAGAGACCAGATTTCATTGGGATGAGAGTTGTGAGACGGCGTTCCAAACCTTAAAGGAGCGTTTCACCACAACTCTTATCCTAGCTTTTCCTAAGGAAAGTGAGAACTTTGAAGTATAAACCGATGCTTCAAAGAATGGTTTAGGTTGTGTTTTGATGTAAAATGGGAAGGTTATAGCTTATGCGTCAAGGCAGCTGAAGCCGTATGAGGAGAACTATCCTACTCACGATTTGGAGCTGGGTGCAGTTGTTTTTGCTCTTAAGATTTGGAGGCACTACCTTTATGGTGCAACCTTTAAGGTGTTTTTAGATCATAAGAGTCTAAAGTATATCTATACACAGAAAGAGTTGAACATGCGACAGAGGCGATGAATGAAGTTGATTAGGGACTATGACATGGAGATCATCTATCACGAGGGTAAGGCCAATGTTGTGGCAGATGCTTTGAGTAGGAAGAGTGTTCATTCGCATGTACAACTATGTCCTTGCTGAAGCTGAGGGATGAGATGTCCAAGATGGGGATTCATATGATTCGAAAAGGGGATGCCATCGGGTACTTGATGATCGAACCGGACTTGTATGATGATATAAAGAGGAAACAAGAGCTTGATCCAAAGATTCAAGAATGGAAGTCAAGGGTAGATAGTGGCACGGTTTCGAGGTTTTCTATCCACACGGATGGGAGTGTTCGTCTTGATGGGAGATGGTGTGTTCCTAGTGATGCGGACTTGAAAACAGTGATCATGACGGAGGCTCATTGCACTCCTTATTCAGTTCACCCAGGGGGTGACAAGCTTTATAAGGACCTAAAGAAAACGTTTTGGTGGCCTAATATGAAGAAGGATGTGGCCGAGTTCGTGACTAAATGTCTAACCTTCCAGAGAGTAAAGGGTGAGCAACGAAGACCACAGGGTAAGATTCAGTCACTTGAGGTGCCAGAGTGGAAGTGGGAGTCGATCTCTATGGACTTTATCGTGGGGTTACCAAGGACTCAGCAAGGTAACAATATGATTTGGGTGATCGTCGATCGTTTAACAAAGTTAGCTCACTTCATTCCGATGAAGGATATTTGGACCAAGATACAGCTAGCTTTGGGTTATAGAAAACATGTGGTTCGGTTACATGGTGTGCCAAAAGATATAGTGTAGGCTCGAGATACGAGGTTCATATCACGGTTTTGATAAGAGTTGCAGGATTTGATGGGAATGATCTTAAAGATGAGTACAGCATTTCATCCTATGATAGATGGTCAGACTGAGAGGACTATCAAGACTTTGGAGGATATGTTAAGGGCTTGTGCCATGGATTTTGGTGGGAGTTGGGAAGATAGGCTGGACTTGATTGAGTTTCACTACGCCAAATAATAGGTGCAACAACGGTTAGATAAGGTGATATACCGTTGTAACACAAAACACAGAACCGTTATTACATCGACCGTTGTTATTTTGTGACCACGGTTATTAAAAAGGCGGAGCCGTTATGAAATGTAAATAACGGGTTTAAATAACCGTAATACAATATTAAGAACGGTTCAAAAACCGTTGTCTATAATATTGAAACCGTGGTAGTATTAGTTGGAATGCTCTACGGAAACCTATGACAACGGTTTCTTCAAAACACAACCGTTGTAAAATAGTAAATATGACAACGGTTTATGCTTATTAAACCGTTTTAAATGTCATGAATTCGACAACGGTTTATGCTTATTAAACCGTTATATTATGGATGAATATGTCAACGAGTTTCTATTTAAATACGACTGTTTTCAATAGATTTATTGACCACGGTTTTATTTTTAACCGTAATCGAATTTATAAATATTTTCTTAAAAAATTTGTTTTAGCGAGTTCCAAAGAATTCTTGAAATGCTAATTTTTGAGTAGCGAGTTCCGCTGAAATGCTACCGCAAAATAGCATTTCAAAGAAATTGCAAGATTGCAAAATTTCAATCCTGCAACATCAGAATATTACACAGATTGATCTATTCAACCCAACATCAAAATATTATAAACAGGGTGACCAAAACTAATTATACATGGCTCTATATACGCACATACATAGTGAGCAGACTATTGACCATCCGCTAATGAAAGAAAATAAGTGGCCCACTTATTTCTCATGTCGGCGATGACTTCCTTCAAATAGGTTGGGTCTTTGTTGTTGATTGAAGGTGGGAACTACAAGTTAAAATATACTTAATCAAAATAGATAGAATAAGGGGAATATTACACATAACTAAACCCAAGTTACGTTTGGAATAATTATTAAAACACACTAACCGGTGACTCTATGTTGATATACTTTCGGGTGATAATCTCCCACATGGACCGACAACAGAAAAAGGCGCATTGTCTGTCGTCTATTTGTAGAGGACACTATTATATAAATCACATACAAATAAGCTAAATTAGATCAACCTCTCGCATAAACATAAATTAAATGATAGGAGTAATTATTAAGAATACACTTACTCTTATCGTGACAAAAGTTGGACTTGATGCTTCAATTGCTTGAAACACACTAATTCATAAATATATACAGGAAATTATAATTAGCATTTGGCTCGGTAATACTGATGGGACATTAAAAGGAGCATAGTCTTCAAAGGTCATACAATAACAATTGACATTATAATGTAAGGTTGTAAACTTACTCAGTCATCATCTGTACATATTTCTCAGTGGGACTATGTCCGCAAGAGTCAATCCAGTACACTATGCTTTTTGTCACATTGATTGCCGTTAGCAGCCAATGCTTGTTATGAAATATTGAAAATTGAACTGTTAGTTCAAATACATGCATTTAAGCGTGTTAATAAATGAATAGAATCGTGATTCATTATAATAAAGTACTATACATACTGATTCTCATTGTATGGGGCAAACCATAGGCTTTTGGGCGTCCTCAACCGTTCAGCAATTTTATCGATGTGGTCTATGTATTTGTATCCAATCACCTTTTGAGAGAACAATTCAGGTGACACGAATCCGTAGTCATGAGAAATATAGTTCCCCTCAGCGATGTGTGTACACAGGTACCTATTACGTCAAATGGAATGAAGAATGTTATTTTCATTGATGATTTAAATAAACATCACTATTCGTAAAACCAAATGCCAAGTTTTATTAAAAAACTTACTTCATCCAAATTACAATGTGCATAGCATATAACTGGTCAAGGTCGAGAAACTGACATAGTGATTCCCCATCTATAAGAACAGTTGTACCTTCGCCCAGAACATCCTCTCCGATCTCAATAATGAGTACATCCCCGGTAGCTACCTTCCTTTCAGCCAGCTGGTATGAAGCTACGAACGTTGGAGTATTTAATTTTTGCTTATAATCATCGGTGTGATATCTAGGTTTAAGAGGAACACCAGCGTTGTGTGCAGCAAAAGTAGATGGCTTATATTGTAAGTCGTCTGATTTAACCCTGGTCTACAATTTAGAAACAAAAAATATATACATTACACGAGACGTCATATATAATTTAAAGAACCAAAAAAAAAGGAAAAAATCACAATCTATTTTTCAAATTATTACTATCTCTTGAATTTTGAGTGGAGAGGCAGTAGAATCAGTGACTTTGGGTGTTGACGTAGTAGTCTTAATTTCAGCCATAATGGCTTCGTGTAACTCCTGCAAATGTAAAAATTAAAATACTTACTATATGTTAGATAAGGTTACCCTAATAAATTTAAAAGGCGTTAATTATATAAAATGCGTTCGCTTTAGCATAAATACCCCGGAGATGTGAACACTAATGAATGCTTCAGGCCATTGCACAATAGAACCCACGAAATCTTGCAAACGCCTAAAGTGGTACTGTTAGAGTACCATACTCCTCCAAATTTAAGTCAGTCACTTCCACTTCCCTCCATCCCTCACGGAGGGCAATACCTTGATTGCCTTCAACCTCAACTTCTTGATTCTAGTCGTAATAGAACGCTACTCCCCTAGCAACAGCAATTTTGCCCGATGCTACTGCAGGGGCTTTGTAGTAAAGAACACAAGGCTTCTTGCAAACGACCTTCACATTTTTAATTAATTAGTACATATACATGCACTACTTTAATTAATAAATTTAATTATTTAGTATATATACATAAATTATAAACTAGTCGTAGTAGCTAATACCTCGTCAAAAGCCAGATTTGGAGATGATAAGAACGTGTCTTCGGCTCCCGCCTCCATCTCCTTCTTCCCTGCCTTCATGGCTTCCTCTTCAACTACCTCCACCTCCTTCTCCGCTTTTTCCTTCTTCTCCCCTGCTTTCTTTATGACTTGTCGAACCATAACCAACTCTTCTTCATATGGCTTATCCCCCGTTTTCACCATTCTGAGTATCAACCTGGCCATTGTTTGTAGCTGTGTAGTATAAATGAATATGATTAAAAATAGTAGTATAATTTCAGCATATATATATAAATTATGTTGAATAAAATACAGTATTTATATACCCTATCATCACCACTCATTGTCCTTCGAGTAGTTTTCCCAAAATACTTAGTGATACCAACATGTGTCGATACCCCTCTCACACGACATGGATGCTCTGCTTTGTCGATTGCCCTAGCAAGAATTTCATCACGTCCTTCAGGTTTCCATTTTCCTTCCTGCACCTCCTTCTCACAGATCCTCTACATACACAAAAAACCATTATGCAACTAAATTTTATTTAAACTCATAATTATATAACCGACCACCAGTGGTAGGAGTGACATATTTATTCAAACTTAAAATTTTCTCTTTGATGGCCTTATCATATGGAGATTCTAACTTTCCATTCTTAGGAGTGTGGCCGGCCACCCAACCGTCGTGACGATTGACAGTTCCAAGCTTTGGCGTCTATTCATTCATCACATTGATATCCTCTCAATATATATATATATATATATATATATATATATATATATATATATATATATATATATATATATATATATATATATATATATAGGAATGGGATCATGTGAGTATGACTCATATATTTGAGGATTGAGGATTAATACTAACCGTCAAATTTAAGAGATCTAATGTCTATTATTTAACGCGGATAATTAAGGGTATTATGGTAATTTGAGGAGCGGGTATAAAACCTCCGTATTCCGTCGAAATCATTCATTCTCGCCCAATTCGTTTCTCTCTCTATTTCCCTCTACCTTCTTCTACATTTTCTCCCATGGAATCCCTAATTTCCTAACCCTTTATTTCATGATTTCTATGTTTCGAATTCAATTTCAACTCAATAATTTATCGTTCTTCTATTTGTTATCAACTATCATGCTCTTTCAATAGAAATCGTGATGTCAGGTACATCTACTTTATCTTTAATTTGTAATTTCAGCTTTATTTTCATGTAATTGTTGTTTTTGCTACATATATTTGTAGTTACTAGTCCTTTTACTGCGTTTGTTATGATTTTGTAACTACTATTGTGATTTTCATGCTTTGTATCTCTTTTCCCTAAATCAGGTTTAATTTGTGAGGATCTCATATGATTTATTTGTCTTCTTTCTCATACATCTAGGTTGAACTCGAACAAGTTTCGAATTTGTTATATATTCAGTAATTTTTCCAGATCTATGTTCAATTCACCTGGTATTATGATTTTTTGTTCTCGATTTATATTTTTGCTGAGATTGATTCATATTGTCTTGTTATTTGATTGCAATTTTAATTTATTTCACTTTGATCGAGTTTTGTTTGTTATGTAAAATTAATTTACATTTTTAGTATCTTGTTTCACATCTTTTTAAACTTGTACAAGATTGATATACATCTGTTTTACATTGTTACTCCTTAATGTTATCTCGTTGTAGTATACATTTAGGTTCTTAATTGTTCGAAATCTTATAAATATCACATCTTTGCAGCTGAAATATCACATATTATGAGTTACTGTATTAAGACAAGCTCATTTTACTTTCTTTTTAGAAGTTTTTAGTTGTGTAATTTCTTATGGATTTACTTATGATGATGATGTGGCTATATATTGTATCAATTTGTAACTAATTAATTAGCTTCTAGCTGATATACACTGGACTTCCATGGATTCAGGTCTCCTGTTGACATAATGAAATATGTGAAGTCATGCTTCTGTTTTAGGTGTCAAAATTATCTTATTGTGTTATGCAGGATCTTATGACACTCATGTAGCCATTTTAGCTGGTGTGATGAAAGTTTACGACATACATATGTAGTATTGGTTCATATATACACTCATGACTTATCTAGATATGGGGCAGTTATTAGCATATTGGTTCAAATGCATGAAGTAATGATAGTAGGTCGGGTCATTAGATGTTTGAAGAACAAATATATCAATTGAGGTCCTTTTAAGACCGTTGCACTTATAAGTGCCTGCTTCATCTAGCTGCAGGATTATGGAGTGGATTTTGATGACAATGAGCAGTACACGAAAACATTCAGTTGTCTATGTGTATGACATGTGCTCATGGCATATATTTTATATGCATCAATCTTGTTTTGTGGCCACCTCAATTCTCAGTTTAAGCTCAGATGATTTGGGGTCGGCTAACATGAATATCTTTCGAAACGTTAACGACCAGTTCTATAATGTGTCTTCTCTTGTTTTGTCTTATATATTGTTCTTGACCATCTCTACCTCATTTAGGAGATATTAATCCCGTTTTGTCCTATAAGTATTTGCTTTTTGATATTCATCTATTTAAAGGACTGAAAAATCCTGAACTTTTTAATATAAAAAGTACTATCTCTAAGACTGTTCGCATAGATATTGCCTTAAGGACTAGCACTCCATTTACTTTCCTAAGAAACTTTTCACTGTGGAGCAAAATATTGACATACTATGAAGATATCCGTATGAATGTCAGCCTTTTGAATTCTCGGCTACACCACCTTCTAAACCCTGCAGTAAGATCAGATGTCACTGTCTATAGAAGCAGATATATAGAAGCATGTGGTGAACGTACACACTGTGAGTGCGAGACAAAGAAGTTGGAAATGATACTTGCTAAATTGAAGAAGGTTCATGTTCTAATTGCTTCTGAGGTGAAGGTTTTGGAGTCCAAGGCGGGTTGGCAGAAGTACATGGAAGCAAATTTTAAGTTTATTCAAGCTAAAGACGAGATCAGGGAAATTGAAGCTTTGATAGTTGATTTTGACAAGTTTTTTAAGCATAGTGATAAAGTCATTGAGACCTTGAAACTGAATGGTAATAAGCATGAACCTAAGTTCCAGGAACAACGGGTAGAGGAAGCAATTAGATTGACAACTAGATATGTTGGACAAAAAATTATAACTGGAAGTATATGGATGTAATGCTGGTAGAACTTATTTCATTTGTTACTCAATCCTTAATTATTTATGGTGTAGGTGAATATTGTATCTCAAGATTACAAAAGTAGTTATGGCTAAACAATTTCTTTTGTCTCTGATATAATTCTTGGTAAAGTGTGATATTGTTTCAAATTTCATGTGATATTTTACTTTAATGGTTGTGATATTGTTTCTCATATAACACAACTGGATAGGGATTTAAAATTTCTTTTTACTTAAATATTATTTTGTATATAGTGTGATATTGTTTTACATACAGTGTGATGTTGTCCCTAATGACTTGTGGTATTTTATTTTACTGGTTTTGATATTGTTTCACAGTAGCATAAAATTGGAGACTCCTTTTAAAATACTTTTAATCGTGATATTGTTTTGTAGACAAACTGATATTGTTTATAAGTACATGTGATATTGTATAACAATATCACACAAGGAGTATTGTCTACAATTAAGTGTGATGTGATGATATTGTTTCAGAAGAATGGTGATATTGTTTCAAATGAAGTGTGATATTGTTTACAATAACGTGTGATATTGTAAAATACAAAAGGCAAATCTTGGTAACACTATATTATTGATTCTGGGGTTTTATGATATTGGTAACCAAAAATGAAGAAAGAATACAAAATTGTTGCCATTTGGAATTACATTTAAGCATAAAAGAATGTGTATATGTGAGTAAAATGAGTAAAAAAAGACGATTTTGTTAAGTTGATGATGTAATATAGACTTTCTCAGCATGCACACAAGCTCTTAATCAACATCCGGAAGTGAAACAATCTGCAAAAAAAGAAAATAAAGATAAAAAAACATGTCAGTAGTAAGTTTAACACATTAATAACAAACCCGTGATATTGTTTCTAAGAACTTGTGGCATTTTATTTTAATGGTTCTGATATTGTTTTAGAGTATCACAAAATTGGAGAGTCATTTAAAGCACTTGTGAAATAGTGATATTGTTTTATATAAGGTGTGATATTGTTTCTAATAACATGTGATATTGTTTCTCGGTATCACAAAAGTAAATATAAGTAACAAATCTGCCTGAGGTTTCCTGATATGGATAACTTAAGATTGCAGCTGTAATGAATGTAATAAACAACTAACCCCATATCCGGCGTGCTACTACTTTCAGATCTCATACAAAAAAAAAACAAAAAAAAAACGCCGCTGTAATGAATGTAATACACAACTAACCCCATATCTATCATCTTTATCAAAACAATTAACACGGCCTACCGCCACAATCACAGCCAGTCATGCCGGCAACCAGAATATTTTTAACTAAGTAAAAATACACCCTAATTACATAATTAATCTCTCTCGAAATTCACACAAACCTAAATAGAACTCCATACCACTTTGTGTGGTTTAAGTGAATCAAACTAATATGGTTGGAATGCCAATACTTTGAGACAACCTTTCCGCTCTCATATCTACATATAATGACTTGATCTCAATCTAAAAACGCCAGTGGAAGTAATGCACATGCCAAAAGAGAAAAACAGGAAGGCAAAATTTTTCTCAAGTTTCACCTTTAATGCAACCTCAGTAGGCATACCGCTGGTAACAAAGTGACCACCAGATTGTTCGACACCGGCATCATTGCATATAGCAGCAACTTTGGCAATCATTTGAAGGTTTGTATCCATGTCATCGGTAGACCACTCTTCTATTAGACCATCGGCTGGATCATAGGTAGTCCCCTCCACATCGAAGGTTCTAATGGCACCTCGCCTTGAGCCATGGCAACAAGTTTTGACACAGCCATTTGATTGGTGGTCAAAGTACCAGTATTATCGGAATAAATAACAGTTGTGCAACCAAGAGTCTCAACACTAAATAATTTTCTAACCAGAGAATTTTTTCTGAGCCATCTTTCGTGTTCCAAGGGTTAGGCAAGTCGTTATAATTGCAGGGAAACCTTCAGGAATTGCAGCAATATCCTGTGCTACAACAATTTCAAAGTAATAAGTACACTTCTCAAACGAGAATTTAAAGTTCGTTGGCGACCACCCATCATCGACATATTCCCAGGTAAGGAAATACTTGACATTGATCATCCAAAGCAATCCATTGCTTTCCTACCCTACCCCAACTATAACATTCAGAATCAATATCAAGAATATCACCAATGGCTCAACAAACGTCATAATCCCCATATCTCCACCTTCATCACCATCATACCACACAAGCACATTGAAGAACAAAGCAATATCCTAACTAAAGTATCATTAAATTGATCCAAAATCAACCTCCAAACTGAAACCCCATCATGCTTATCCAATTCATTCAATCTATAAAAAATAGTCACAACACATGTACCCTCTATAAAATCCTATTAGATTTCTAGGAAAGGCATTAAATACCGCTAAAAGTACTCATGCACTCCCAACATTGGTGCCAACAATCTCATTTTTCATAGGCTTCCAATCAAGCTTGACATTGTTATACCTCTTGACAACAAGTAGAGCATCATTATTCAGTAGTTCCCTGATACAAGAACTTAATCAGAAAACAACTAATTATGAAATATGAATGGACCTGTATGAGATTTGAGACAAAGTAGTGATACTATTTAGTTATAGAGATTGAATTAACAAAGAATATTATACTTCACCAATATCACAACCCTTAACAAAGAATATAACAAAACATCAAAACCATAAACAAGAATATCACTGATACCGTCGTTTAGTATCAAAAATAAAATTTATAAACCTATTTACTACTAACAGAAGTTAGCGGTAAGCAGGGTCGATCCGCAGGGAGGCATTATGAGATTCATCTGTTTATATTTAGTCTAAAGGGAAAGAGGGGTTTTGATTGAATTATAACTAAGTCTAAATGTAAAAATAAATAAGCAAGTAATAAAAATAGGTGTAAACAAATGATAAAAAGGAGCTAAGACAGTCGGTTCACTATAGCTGTGATGACACATAATCCTAGGTAAGTCCGAAATACAGTCGTGTAGGATGGGTATAACATGTCCTCTCGGTCCAAGTTAACTATTAGCTCTTTTCGGCCTATGCTACTAGTCCCTAGGTCTCACTAACACTAGCTCTCGCCCTGAAAAGTGATTCCTAAAGCCTAAATTACTTATCTTTCGATCTTAGCAATTTAGTCGTCTTAATTCATTAATTAATGTCCTCCCCTATCTCTCGATCTATGGGTTGGTCAAAACTAAGCATCTAACAAGTCTCTTCTCGGTCTCATTGTTAAATATTGAACTTAACGAATCAAACGATGCTAATCAGACATGGGTCTGGTCGATCGACCAACTATCTCAGTCGACCGACCACACGACATAGTCGATCGACCAGTTAAGCCAGTCGATCGACCATGCCCTAATTCGGGGTCACCTATTCTACGCCATCTACGCTATAACTCCCCTGCATCTTAGCAAAAGGTACTTAGCTACTCATGTGAATGATAATAACAACAACAAATTCGATAAAAACTATAAAGGAAAACATGATTAAAAGCAATAATAACGCAATAAAGCAATTAAGGTTTCGGGATCTAACTAGCAATTTCTAGACTAAATTAAGCAAATAAAGGTAATCTGTAAATTAAAGAACAAGAATTACCGAAAATAAAGGAAGGATAAATAAGATCCGGAAGCAATGAACTTTATTAAGAATGCTAAAACTATGAATGTAAAGTATCCAATTATTATAAACTAATCTATCCTTCTTCTCTCCTGCGAGAAAGAATTTTTTTCAAACTGATGAATGATGTTTTGTTTTTATAGAGAAGTCCCGTAACTTATTCCTAAAACCTAATTACAAGTGGGCTTCGGAATTCTAATTTTAATTTACGCGTCAGAGTCGTGGGGTGGTCGATCGACCACTGAGACCAGTCGATCGACCAAAGGCGCCAGACAAGAATGCATTCGACGAATTCTCGCAGCACATCGATCTTAAAACAAATTTGCCATTTCTTCGTTACTTGGTCAAATCAGGTGTTCTACGCGGCGTTGGAAAGCTAAAAGGATAAGCTTTCACCTCCAATTGGAATCACTCGATTATCTGCTCGAGATATAGCCATTTTAAGCAGCCTGCAGTAAACTGTTCAGCATTCTGACAGTCTATAGACCACGTAGGTCAGTCTATAGACCAAGTCAGCTGGTAATCCGCTCCTGAAACTCTCGCAAATCTATCTTTCAGGCCTTGCTACGCGCACCAAGTTCATTTCCCGAGTCAAATCTTCATGTCAAATCCCATGCCAAGCACTTAGGGACGGATTCGGCTCGATTTCCGCTGGATTCTTCACATTTCTGCAATATTATACAAAAACACGAAAGTAGACGGAAAAAGGGAATATAGTAGAATAAACTACACATTTGAGCTCTGAAATGCGTGTAAAAGAGGGTGTAAAACATCATATTTTAGACACGCATCAAACTTCCGCAAACCAAACCCTTGCTTGTCCACAAGCAAGAACTAGACTCGATCCTAGGACCTAATGGAACGAGTTCAATCTCAGAGCGAAATGCAACTATAAAGCCTAAACCAGTTTAATGCAACAACTAACAATTAATTAGCAATATGAATCACGCAAACGAGTTATGTAGTCGTTAAAAACTGCTGAACCGTTAACTATAGAGACTTATCATTATGGACTCTTACGGGTCGCTCATATCACACATAAGCACAAGTGAATATATGTAAAAGATAGAAAGAAGAAATTTTGTAATGACACTCAGCTAACTATGACCTATAAGAACATGCCTGCAATCTAATATGAAGATAATCTCTACAACCGTACATATGCATTCCAACCATAAAAGACCATGACACATGCCGAGGCACAATTTGGATATGTGAGGTATGGGTAAGAAGGGACTAAGACGAATTTGGTAAACACAGAGTTATAAGCCAAGCTAGTAACTAAGGGAACCAAATTAATAAATCATTCCAACTTCATACTCAAGATTTCAATCGAAACGGTGCTAAAAAATCTCACAATCTCCATACAAACTTAATTCCCCAAATGATAATAATAAAACATGGGAATAAAATCACCATCTACTCAAAACTTCAACCATGTGATTTTTTTTCTTTTCTCGGGCTTCAGTCGATCGACCAAGATGGTCAGTCGATCGACTGGATTTTGCTCTTTTGTCGAACACTGTTCTGTTTTTGTTCTTTTTTTTTTTTTCTTTCTCTTTTTTTTTCATCTTCCCAACATCATCTCAAAATGAGCATTAGCTACCAAAAACGAAATAACAATCCCAAGAACATAAACTACTAGCTTGACAAGGGCAGGCTAAATATAGGATGTAGTTAATGGGACAAAAAGGCTATTTTTGGCAGTGTGGAGCTCATGGGACAAATGAATAAAAAGGGGGGCCTCTTCCACATGTGTCAACAAACCACAAACCCGAATGCATACAGGTATTAAGCAGATTAAGTTCATATTCATGCAAATTTATGTAACATGCCTTATAAGGAGTAACTACTCACATCCTAAATGAACTGGTCATGAATGTCACCAGTTATAAGCTCTAAACCTCAGAAAATGATGTAGTTTGCTAAAATTCTAAGTCAAGTTTAAAGTTTAGCAAGATATTTAACGAAAACTCGTAGACTATGCATATTTGATTCTACTAATAACATGTCAATTAAGCACGACTTAGGCATAAACAAATGCAAATGCAATGTCATCATTGAAATACTACCGTTCCGACTCAACCTATATACTCAAATAAACGTGATATTTTTGTATTTTTTTTTGAAATTTTACAATTTCTTTTGAATTTTTGTATATATATAGGAAATGAAATAAACAATGAAAGACAAAAACTAAACGTGAATGCAAAACAGAATGAGTGAAACGCAAAAGCCTTCCCCAAACCAAATCACACAATGCCCTCATCGTGCAAAGTCATATGAGAAAATAATCAAGGGAAATAGGAATTTGCGATAAATAACTAGATAAGACATGAATGAGACATGGGAAACTCACAAGACTTTAAGCGCATGAAAAGGAAACCTCCCCAAACCAGCGTGAGCTAGGAGGTTTCAGTAGCCAACAGTGCTACCATAAGTACCTGAAAGGACAAACAATACCGTGCATAATCTGAGAAAAACAAAAATGGGACGGAAATTACGTGCAAAGAATAAAAATAGAAGAAAAGGAACAGCGGAAATACTGGTCGATCGACCCATGGCACCTGTCAATCGACCAATGCTCGATGAACAGAAGCTACTGTACCGCATATGGCAGTCGATCGACCAACTACGTCAGTCGATCGACTGGCCTACCTGACGAAACAGATCTCTTCTTCGAATTAACTCAATGAATTGAGTTAATTTGGTCTAACTACCTGAAAGTGCACATAAATACGCGCCCAAAATTTGCGGTAAACCCAATTGTAAAGTCTAAAGACGGAAAAAAAAACTAAACTAAACAAGAAACACACTCCGGGCTGCCTCCCGGCTAGCGCTGGTTTCAGTCAGGTCCTGCTCGACCTCTTTTTTCTTCAGCCAACTACTCTAATTGAGCCCAATTAAAACAACTCAAAGCTCGCAGCAACCTGTCAAATAGCTGCGCATGTGCTACACAAAACTGTAAGTAGCACCATAATATAGTAATAGCATATGAAATTGAAATGCAAAATCGTTTAAGCCTAACGAATTTATGACAGCTCCCAAAATCATTCACAAAATAATTCTGCCCTCCAGCTAAGGGCGGAATATAAAAGCTCAAATTAACCGCAGGTGGTAAATGAAGGAGCTCTGTAGCATTTGACTCAAAAATAACGCGAGTAGAATCCAGATGCTCAGACGGGTAAGGACTGTGAGGTGGAGGAATCTGGTCAGCTAAAGGAGAAGGTGGATAATCATCCCAGATGCAAGGGGCTGTAAAGTCAATTGGGTCAATCGGGTCCTCTATAATAGGCTCATCTACATTGTCATAATTATCCCATATGACCTCAAGACTATCAAAATTTTCCTCCTCACTCTCCTTATCACTAGACACATCAATTTGGAGGTTCTGAAAGAGATCCTCCCAATCGTCCTCACTATCAGTGCAAGAATCATAAAGGGGTTCTAAACTATCCTCATAAAAAGGATTGTCAACCACGATAATGGTCTCCTCTATGTCTCCGTCAGCATTTTCTAAAACGGTTTCTAAAGTCTCACCCACCCCCTCATTTGAGTCAACATGAAGAGAAAAGTTGGGTTTAAGAGATTCAAAGAAAAAACCAATCAAAGAATTCTAATACCTCATTTACGGGGATTCCTTCGAAATCCCACTTACCAATAGATTCTAGGTATGCTCGCGTACGGTCATTCATACCCCGGAAGATAGTCCAGCATATTTGGAGTTCAAAGAATGCATCTCATCTGGGCTCGAGCCACTTCGAAAGTCTGGCTAAATAAGCACCAAAAATTTTGTTCTCTTCCTGCGGAAATCTCAGAAGGAACGACATGAGAACGGTCTCAAGGAACCGAAGCTCCTTGAGACAAGAAATAAACTAAATAAAAACAAATAAAACTACGCTGCCTCCCCGGCAACGGCGCCAAAATTTGATACCGTCGTTTAGTATCAAAAATAAAATTTATAAACCTATTTACTACTAACAGAAGTTAGCGGTAAGCAGGGTCGATCCGCAGGGAGGCATTATGAGATTCATCTGTTTATATTTAGTCTAAAGGGAAAGGGGGTTTTTGATTGAATTATAACTAAGTCTAAAAGTAAAAATAAATAAGCAAGTAATAAAAATAGGTGTAAACAAATGATAAAAAGGAGCTAAGACGGTCGGTTCACTATAGCTGTGATGGCACATAATCCTAGGTAAGTCCGAAATACAGTCGTGTAGGATGGGTATAACATGTCCTCTCGGTCCAAGTTAACTAGTAGCTCCTTTCGGCCTATGATACTTGTCCCTAGGTCTCACTAATACTAGCTCTCGCCCTAAAAAGTGATTCCTAAAGCCTAAATTACTTATCTTTCGATCTTAGCAATTTAGTCGTCTTAATTCATTAATTAATGCCCTCCCCTATCTCTCGATCTACGGGTTGGTCAAAACTAAGCATCTAACAAGTCTACTCTCGGTCTCATTGTTAAATATTGCACTTAACGAATCAAACGATGCTAATCAGACACGGGTCTGGTCGATCGACCAACTATCTCAGTCGACCGACCACACGACATAGTCGATCGACCAATTAAGCCAGTCGATCGACCATGCCCTAATTCGAGGTCACCTATTTTACGCCATCTACGCTATAGCTCCCCTACATCTTAGCAAAAGGTACTTAGCTACTCATGTGAATGATAATAACAACAATGAATTCGATAAAAACTATAAAGGAAAACATGATTAAAAGCAATAATAACGCAATAAAGCAATTAAGGTTTCGGGATCTAACTAGCAATTTCTAGACTAAATGAAGCAAATAAAGGTAAACTGTAAATTAAAGAACAAGAATTACCGAAAATAAAGGAAGGATAAATAAGATCCGGAAGCAATGAACTTTATTAAGAATGCTAAAACTATGAATGTAAAGTATCCAATTATTGTAAACTAATCTACTGTTCTTCTCTCATGCGAGAGAGAATTTTTTTCAAACTGATGAATGATGTTTTGTTTTTATAGAGAAGTCCCGTAACTTATTCCTAAAACCTAATTACAAGTGGGCTTCAGAATTCTAATTTTAATTTGCGCGTCAGAGTCGTGGGGTGGTCGATCGACTACTGAGACCAGTCGATCGACCAAAGGCGCTGTACAGTAATGCATTCTGACGAATTCTGCAGCGCGCATCGATCTTAAAAGAGCTGCCATTTCTTTGTTACTTGATCAAATCAGGTGTTCTATGCGGCGTTGGAAAGCTAAGTGGATAAGCTTTCACTTCCAATTAGAATCACTCGATTATCTGCTCCAGAACTCAAGATATAGCCATTTTAAGCAGTCTGCAGTAAACTGTTCAGCATTCTGACAGTCTATAGACCACGTAGGTCAGTCTATAGACCAAGTCAGCTGGTAATCCGCTTCTGAAACTCTCCCAAATCTATCTTTCAGGCCTTGCTACGCACACCAAGTTCATTTCCCGAGTCAAATCTTCATGTCAAATCCCATGCCAAGCACTTATGGACGGATTCGGCTCAATTTCCCCTGGATTCTTCCCATTTCTGCAATATTACACAAAAACACGAAAGTAGACGGAAAAAGAGAATATAGTAGAATAAACTACACATTTGAGCTCTGAAATGCGTGTAAAAGAGGGTGTAAAACATCATATTTTAGACACGCATCAATCACACTTCCAGTTTGTAATTTTAAGAAAGAATATCATAGTAAGAAATAATATCACATTACTCAGTTAGTAAACTCTATTTGTGAAACCCTAATTTTCAAAATTAAATAATATTAAATCCTAATCTTCACAATTAAACGAAGAAAACATCTAATAAACAACTACAACTAAATTCGATGATACTAATTAGTTCAATTTGTCGATATAATCACAAAAAAAACGTTTAAAATCATGTATAACTAAGATATTTAGAATTTTAAAACAAGAAAATGAAAGTACCACAAATCATCGACTATCAGTTCGATTTTTTTCATTTAATCACTATGAAATTCATCGAATTCAACATATATACAATAATTTCAAAAAAAATTAATATTCATAATTTAGTACTACATAAGTTCAACTAAAATCGCAAAAATTATTCTTGCACAATGGCAAGGAAAATCACCAAAAAACAATCCCAACTAAAAAATAAAATTAAAACTCGCGCAAAAGTTCGTCTTTCCTTTTCTGATTGTTCTGATCTGCACTTAGATATGGATACTCCGTCATCATCTCAATCTCCTGTTGTTTATCAATTTGCGGATGTTCAAAAGGACAGTGAAGTGAATGAAAACGTGGACCTGATTATTCCGGCGTCCACTCAAACTCCTGCTGTCCCTCAATCTGCAGATGCTCATAAAACCAGAGAAGTGAGTGAAATTGTTGGCATCCCTGAACTGGATCTTTCTACCCTTGTGGAAGAGGAAGAGGAAGAGGTTCCTGATGGTGTTGATGATGCATCAGAGTGGACTGAAGTCACAGGTAGGAAATCTCCTAAGAAAAATCAAACCCCTGTTGCTTCTAAGATGCTGCAATTTACTAAAGCTGATGTAGAGTCTGAATTGAATTACTGGGATACTGCTGTTGTTTGTTATGTGTTAGGGAGTAATCCTCCTTGGGAACTTTTAGAGGGTTTTGTTAGGAAGATCTGGGCGGCTTATAAGATAGACAAAATATCATTTTTTCCTAATGGTGTGTTTTTGGTGCATTTCCCAACTAAAGAATGCCAATCCCTCGTGTTACAACAAGGTTTCCCCATGTTTGACAATAAGCCTTTAGTTGTCAAACCTTGGACTGAGGATTGTAGGATGATTAAGGAGCGTGTTCAATTTGTTCCTATTTGGCTTCGTCTCTGTGGCTTACCTCTTAAGTTTTTGAGTAAAACCTGTCTGGAGAAATTGGCAGGTCTTCTGGGTAAATTTCTTCAAAGAGATGGGGCTACTGAGGATAGGACTAGATTGGGTTATGCTCGTCTGTTGGTTGAGGTTGAAGTTGGTCAAGTATTTCCTGACAAACTTCTTTTCTTAGATGAACTGGGCAAAGAGATTTCTGTTTTGGTGGAGTATGAATGGAAGCCTTCAGTCTGTAGCTCATGTAAAGGAATAGGCCACACGTCAGAGATGTGCAAAAAGAAGAAACCTGATGTACCCCTGAGTAACCCTATTCCCAAACAACCTAAACAGGTTTGGAGACCTATTCAGAGAGACAAGGCCCCTATTCCACCAAAGGTGCCTGAGGTGCCTTTTGGTGGCCCTACCTTTCATAACTCTTCTGTTCTTATTCCTGTATCTGTCATACAGCAAGTTTCTAGGCAAGAGCATGGCACTCCAATGAATGTTTCCCCTGCTAAATCCTATGTGGAAGTCCTCACAGCCAGTCCTACTTCTAGGCTAATTTGAATGGGAGATCGGAGGAACCACCTGGAGTAGTAGTTAATGGATAGAATTGGCTGCTGGAATGTGAGAGGAATAAATGGGCTTAACAAGCAATTAGATGTTAAGCAGTTTCTTCATCAGAATAATATAGGTCTTTGTGGTTTGGTGGAAACTAAAATAAAATAGCATGATTTTAATTCAGTTTTACAAGTTTTAGGGACTCACTGGAAAGGAATAAATAATTATGATCATCATCAAAGAGGTAGAATTTGGACTATTTGGGATCCTCAAATGTTTGCTGTTATCCCTCTCCATATGAATGCTCAGGTCATTACTAGTCAGGTGACTGAACTAGCTACTGGTGATAGTTTTTTGTTGTCTATTGTCTATGGCTCTAATGATGATGTGGAAAGACAAGATCTCTGGACTCACCTAAGGACTATGAAAAATCAATATCATGGTCCTTGGGGGGTTTGTGGGGACTTCAATAATGTTCTAAACTTTAATGAAAGGATTGGTAGTGATGTGTTATGGGCTGATATCTCTGATTTTAGAGATTGTGTGCAATATTGTGGGTTCACTGATATTAAGGGGCAAGGGGCTTTCTATACTTGGAACAACAAGCAAGCTCCTGCTACTAAGGGATTTTCTAGAATAGACAGATTTCTTGTGAATGTTGAATGGATGGATTTATATCCTAATTCCTATGCTCATTTTCTTCCTGAAGGGTTATTTGATCACACCCCTATTGTATGCTATAGGAGTATAAGTGGGGGACAAAAGAAGGGGCACTTTAAGTATTATAATATGTGGAGTTTAGATCCTGAGTTCAAGAACATTGTGCATCAGACTTGGAATTCTCAGGTCTATGGGACTGCTATGTTTAAACTGGTGACTAAGCTGAAGTACCTCAAGAAGCCTCTGAGATTGCTTAACAGAAATGGATATTCTGACATTGGGAAGTCTGTTGCTGTTGCTAAGGCTCTCTTAGAAGAGCTTCAACTGGCAATGCAGCTTAATCCTACTGATTTGGAGATTCTTGCTGCTGAGACTGCTGCTGCTGAGTCTTATAGACATTTATGTAAAATGCACCACAATTTCTTATCACAAAAAGCTAAAGCTGATTGGCTGTCTTATGGTGATGATAACTCAAAATTTTTTCATTCTCAAATCAGGGCCAGGCAGGTGCATAATAGAATTATGAGTATCCAGGGCATTGACGGCAGGATATTTTCCACATGCTCTGACATTGAGGAGGCCTTCTTGGATTATTACAAAAGTCTCCTTGGCTCTTCCATGCCTACTACCCCTGTCCATATGCCTACTGTTAGAAAAGGAAAGCTCCTGACTGAAGATCATCACTCCCTGCTTCTTGCTCCTGTGACTGACACTGAAATTAAGGCCTGTTTGTTTGATATTGGGTCCTCCAAATCTCCAGGGCCAGATGGTTTCTCAAGCCAGTTCTTTAAAGACTCTTGGGAGACTGTTGAAGGTGATATTTCTGCTTCCATAAAGGATTTTTTTCAGACTGGTCAGCTTTTAAAGCAGGTGAATTCTACCACCCTTACTCTTATTCCTAAAAATGATAACCCTACTAGTGTGTTGGAATTTCGCCCTATTGCATGTTGTAACACAATTTACAAGATTTTGGCTAAGGTCTTATGTAATAGACTTGGCAAAGTGCTTCCTGATATTGTTAGTGAGAATCAAGGAGGGTTTGTTAAGGGTAGGAATATTGTTGAAAATGTTCTTATTTGTCAAGACTTGGTTAGGCTCTACAGTAGGAAGGCTGCTTCACCTAGGTGTTTGATTAAAATTGATCTTAAAAAAGCATATGACTCAGTGGAATGGGGTTTCTTATATCAGATGTTGGTTGCTCTCAAATTTCCTAAGCATTTCATTGATCTGATAATGGCTTGTGTGACCAGTCCTACTTATTCTCTATCTGTCAATGGTAATAATTTTGGATTCTTTAAAGGGAAGAGAGGTTTAAGACAAGGGGATCCTCTCTCCCCCCTTCTCTTTACCTTATGCATGGAATATTTGTCCAGGATCCTTGCCATTGTTGCCCTTCAATAGGACTTCATATTTCATCCTTTGTGTGGCTCTACTCGTTTGAATCACCTACTCTTTGCAGATGATTTACTATTATTCTGTAAAGGGACTGATATTTCTATAATGTGGATGCTTAGAGCCTTTGCTACTTTCTCTGCTGCTTCTGGCTTATGTTTGAACAAGACTAAATCAGAGATTTATTTCAATGGGGTCAAGACTGATACTGTGAATGCTATTTTACAAGTCTCTGGATTTCATAAGGGTTCACTACCTTTTAGGTACTTGGGTGTCCCCATTTCTTCCAAAAAATTGACTAAGAATGAGGGGATGAAGATTACTGAAAGGATTGTTGCTAGGATTAGGGGGTGGGGTGCTAAGCATTTATCTTATGCTAGCAGATTGACTTTGGTTCAATCTGTTTTGACCTCACTTCATTCTTATTGGGTCACTATCTTTTTGATCCCTAGTAGCATTATGAATAGAATTACAGCAATCTGCAGAAATCTTTTGTGGGGAGCTTCCTCTAATTACAAGAATCCTCCTAATATTAGATGGGGCATTTGTTGTATGCCTAAGGATGAAGGGGGCCTTGGTATTAAAGAAGCTAAAACTTGGAACAAAGCTTTGTTGGGAAAATATGTTTGGTGGCTTGCTAATAAAAAAGATCATCTTTGGGTACGATGGGTGAATCATGTTTATATGAAGAACACTCCTTGGACTGACTACAAAGCTCCCTCTAATTGTAGTTGGTCTTGGAGGAAGATTGTTTTTATCATGTCCCTTTTCAAGCAAGCCTATGTTAATCACCAATGGTTAAATTCTTCTCATGAGTATACTGTTAAAGCTGGGTATGACTGGCTTAGAGGTTCTCATCCTAAGGTTCCTTGGTATCATGTCTGTTGGAATCGATTGAATTTGCCAAAGTCCTCTTTTATCTGCTGGGAGTATATGCATAAACGTTTGCCTACCAGAGATAAACTTCTCAGAATGGGGTGTCCCATTGATCCAGTATGTTCAACTTGCTGTCAAGCTGATGAGACTCATTCCCATCTTGTATGTGAATGTCCCTATGCAATAGAGTGTTTCAGGCTTCTTCATTGCAGACTACATGCTAATTTTAGTGTGCAGGAGCTAATACCCTGGTTCTCTACTGTTCGAAGGATTTCTAAGTTCCAGAAGCGTTTTATTGGTGCGTGTCATGTGGCCCTTATTTACTGGATTTGGAGAGTTATAAATGAAGCAAAGATGAATGCTGTTGTGAGGAGACCTGAGGTGCTAGTTCTGCAAGTACTTCATGACATTAAAGCTAGAGTCTTAACTCTTAATACTGCTCCTTTTGTTCCTAGAGACTATGCATGGTTACAGAATGTATAATTTTTTGGTAGCTTAGTTCTTGTTCCCTGATTATCTTGTACATTCTATATGGAGAGTTGTAACACTTTTTTGATGATGATATATATATACTTACCTTTCCCAAAAAAAAAAAATCGCAAAAATTTTTAAAAAAAACAACGAATTTACCTGTACGATTTTGGAGAGAAATCTACTGATATTATTCAATGTAGTGAACGAATTAATCAAGAAAGTTGAAATAGAGATAAAATTTTATGATTTTAGCAAGATTTTAGAGATTTTATGTGAGATTTTCGTTTGAAATGTTTGACAGTATGTTTGATATATTTTTTAGAGAGAGAAACTGTCGAATGTTTTTGGTGCTTTAATTTGAGGGTTTTGTTTGTCAATTTCCCTCGCGATATTGTTTTGTATATGGTCTGATATTTAATTCGTTACTCAATCCTCAAATATGGTCCAAAAAAGTATCACACGTTATACAAAATAATATCAGTCACACATATTTTACATCATTTATAGTACGGATATTGAAGAAATATTATGAATTGTATATACATGATGTCTAAAAATTACTGCATCTGCAATACATCAAATGAACAATTAAATCAACTAGGTGGAAGATACCCGTAATACACATGTCATCTAACATTAGTTTTACTTTAAATACGTTAATAAAATACAATGCTAGAATATTGAAGAAATATTACAAGACGTATTACAAGCACAACACGCAATCGCAACACTGTCATCACGAAGGAAAGGTTCCTGATAGAAGTACATATATGCAGCTAAACTCACCGTGAAACCACCAGATTAATTATCCCCGACAAACCCATTTCTCAATCTTCAAAATAAAAAACAAAATTCAGATTCTGAAAAATCACACACCAAAAGTCGATAAGCTCAGCCAAATGGTGAAGGAACGGGTCCTGCCAGAGAGTCTGATCTATGGACTTCTTGGTCAAACGCCTTTGGACACAGAAGTCAATCAAGCTCCTTAACTCCTCTCTTTTACTTGGAGGTGCTTTTGAGAAGAGGAGATCAGGCATTTGTTTAGCATATGCATAATTTTGGACCTCCGTGTTTCGTTTTATTGTTGTTCGTATGCAGCTTATACGATGTTTCGCTAGAAGGGGCAGTGATCCAAGATGCCGGGATAATCTGGCCATCTCATCTTTAGCACTTAGAGCAGCTGCGCCTTGGACCCTTTGTAGCCGTCCGATTTCCTGACCGATAGATATAAAGCTTGGATGAAGGATGCAAAATATAATAGGATTAAAAATATACTCCCTCCGTCCCGGTCATTTCTTTACCTATTCCATCTATAATAGGAACCTTTGTAGCCGTCTTCTTTCTTTCTTAGTTCATACAGAGTATATGTTTCCGCGTAATTCTTCAGATGACAAGAAAATTACAGTTAGAATAGTGATAACAGCAAAACCATCTTCATTGATGCGATCAGATGAGAACGTTAGTTGTAAAACCGTATAAAGATTATCAGGTTTTAAATCATTTAAACAAATAGTGTAGTAGTCCCTACTTCAATTTGGTTTTAATGATGTACTCGTAAAAAGTGTAAACTGTGATATTGTATAGTATAACTCGTGATATTGTTTAGTACAATCAGTGATATTGTTTATTGTAATGTGTGATATTGTTTTGTATAACTTGTGATACTCTTTTACTGGACTCGTGGACTAGATACAATATCACAGCTTATACTAAACAATATCACAGCTTACACTTTTAATTTTTTTTTTTTTTTTTTTTTTTGTAAAAAAAAACGTGATATTTTTGTGTACAACATGTGATACATAAGTGGACTCACGGGACTCAAAAAGATAGGATGGACTCATGTGATCCTAATTCTCTCTCTCTCTCTCTCTCTCTCTCTCTCTATATATATATATATATATATATATATATATATATATATATATATATATATATATATATATATATATATATATATATATATATATATAGAGAGAGAGAGAGAGAGAGAGAGAGAGAGAAGGGTTCTAGTAAGGCCCTCATATCATATGAGTCTCTAAGTCCTTATAAGGGCCTTTGGATGAAGGGAATTGATGGATGAGATTGCATCTCAATGGATGGCCATAAATCTCCCTGCCTAATCTTCTTTCCTAATCTTGTACAACTCCTTCTAATCCTGTATAACTCCTTCACCATTCTAATCTCCCTTCTCACTTCCTTATAATTCACTCTCTCCCTTCTCTCTCATTCACTCATTCTCTCTCATTTTCCTCCCATCCTCTCTCAAAAAAAAAAACCAATTCAAAAAAAAAAAAAAAAAACCAAACATATTCAAACACAAACAATACCGCCACCCACACAACAAACACCACCCTCCCTCCCTCCCTCCACCGGACCCACAACAAACACCACCCTCGCATCTCACCACCTCAAACCGTCCTCCTCTACCTCACCGCCCATCACCATCACCGTCTCACCTCAGCAACCGTCACACAACCCACAACCACCTCCACGCTGACCCGCCACCATCCACCACGCCAACAACAAACCGCGACAACCATCACCCCAGAACCGGCCTCCCCTGGTCTGCTCCACCGCCGCTTCATCTTTTTCTGAGATCTAAAAAAGATGGGATTGTTGTTGGTTGTTGCAGCTCCGTCCTCCCTCCACCACCGCAACAACTCCACGACAACAACAACAACAACACACCACCACACGCATCTCCCTCCCTACCACACGCACGCATCACGAGTCTCGCCACCACCTCTTCAGATCTGCCACCACTGACTCACGCATGCATCACAGCTGCTCTCCACCTTACCACCACCAAACGCGCATCCTACCGTTCTCCATCTCCCCTCCACCACTCGCCTCGCCACCGTTCAGTTTATTTTTGGTTTTGTTTTGTTTTTTTTGTTTTGTTATTGTTTTGTTTTTGATATTTGTTCATTTTTCAGAATTTTAATTGGTTTTTTTTTTTTAAATTGGTGTTAGTGTTGTTATTGTTGTCGGGTTGTTGTTTGCATTGAGGGGTCTTTGTTTTGTTTTGTGTTTGTTGTTTTTGTTTTGTATTTTTGAGATTTTATTTGGTTTATTATTTTTTTGTTTTGTGTTTGTTGTCTTTGTTTTGTATTTTTCAAATTTTAATTGGTTTATTATTTTTTTGTTTTGTGTTTGTTGTCTTTGTTTTGTGTTTATTGTCTATTCCTTTGCTTTAAATATCGTCTTGTTATATCTTTCAAATTTCGTATGTGTAACTTATAACTTTAGTGATATTATGTGTAACTTCAATGCCCATATGTGTAACTTTAATGGTCATATTGTTTTTTCAGATTTACTAAAGTTATATCCTTAAAACATTAAAGTTATACTATTTACGGCTAAAGTTATACCCTTAAAACATTAAAGTTATACTATTTACGACGAAAGTTATACCCTTAAAACATTAAAGTTATACTATTTACGACTAAAGTTATACCCTTTTTACCATTAAAGTTACACTATTAACATCTAAAGTTATACATTGTATAAATTGAAGTTACACAACCATTCAAGTTTGTTTTGTTTCGTTTTTTTTGTTTGGTTTGGTTTTTGTTTTTTTTTTTTGTGATTTGGTTTTTTTTTGTTATTTGGTTTTTTTTGTGACTTATTGGTTAATTTTTTATTATTGTTATTGAAGTTTTTTTATCGTACTTTTTTGACTAATTGGTTTTTTTTGTTCACATTTTTATATGTCTTATATTACATTTTGACATTTTGATCTAGTATTGTTGGTTCAAAGTTAATATTGGTGGTTATACAAATAAGGACTAAAGTTATACAAATAAGGACTGAAGTTATACAAATAAGGACTAAAGTTATACAATTTTGGACTAAAGTTATACAAATTTGGATTACAGTTATACAAATTTGGACTACAATTTTGGACTGAAGTTATACAAATATGGACTAAAGTTATACAAAAATAGACTAAAGTTGTACAAATATGGACTAAAGTTATACAAAAATAGACTAAAGTTGTACAAAAATGGACTAAAGTTATACAAAAATGGACTAAAGTTATACAAAAATGAACTAAAGTTATACAAAAATGGACCAAAGTTATACAAATATGGACTAAAGTTATACAAAAATAGACTAAAGTTGTACAAAAATGGATTAAAGTTATACAAAAACTGACTAAAGTTATACAAAAATGGGCTAAAGTTATACAAAAATGGACTAAAGTTATACAAAAATGGACCAAAGTTATACAAATATGGACTAAAGTTATCCATTTTTGTACAAATTTGGTCCATATTTGTATAACTTTGGTCCATTTTTGTATAACTTTAGTCAGTTTTTGTATAACTTTAATCCATTTTTGTACAACTTTAGTCTATTTTTATATAACTTTAGTCCATATTTGTATAACTTTGGTCCATTTTTGTATAACTTTAGTTCATTTTTGTATAACTTTAGTCCATTTTTGTATAACTTTAGTCCATTTTTGTACAACTTTAGTCTATTTTTGTATAACTTTAGTCCATATTTGTATAACTTTAGTCCATTTTTGTATAACTTTAGTCCTTATTTGTGTAACTTTAGTCAAGTTTTGTATAACTTTAGTCCTTTTAGTATAACTTTAGTCCATTTTTGTATAACTTTGGTCCATTTTTGTATAACTTTAGTCAATTTTTGTATAACTTTAGTCTATAACAGTATAACTTTTGCCCATAACTGTGTAACTTTAGTCATTTTATATCATTTTTATATAAAAATGTCAAATATAAGATTAAAATCAACAAATTATAAGAATTTTTATATAGCTAAGATTAAAACAACAAATTTTACGAAAAATATTTTAGTAGATCATAGATGAAAAAAAAGTATCTCACAAAAAAAAACGATATTTAAAACCCGAAATCTTAAAAAAAAATGTATAACAAGAAGAGATTTGAGAAAATGAATAAAAATATGAGAACTAACAAAATAAAAGACAATTAAAAGAAAATAAAAGACAACAAAAAAAATGAATGGAAAAAACAACTCAAAACATAAAAAATAACACCAAACGAAAAAAAAAAACCGGAGGTGGCGGCGGCGGGGGTGGTGAGTTGGTGTCGGGTGGAGTGGTGGTGGGTGGTGGTGAATGAAGATGAGAGGAGTGGGTGATTTATTTGGGATTTGGTTTTTTGGGATTTGGGGGTTTTTTTAGAGAGGAGAGAAAAAGTGATATGTAGAGAGAGGAGGAGGAGTTGTGATAATGAGATGATGAATGATTAGTGAGGTTGGTTTATTGAATTGATGAGTTAATTAGAGAAAAGGTGGAGGGATTAATTTGTAGCCACATATTGACATCAAATCCTAGCCTTCCATTGCCTTGATCCAATGGCCTTTAGAAGGACTTATGGACTCAAATATATATGGTGGCCTTAGTTGATCTCTTCTCTCAAATATATATATATATATATATATATATATATATATATATAACATCGGTATAAAACACCTAATAATATAATAATTAAGTACTTAAAAGCGTCTTCTTAATCAATCTATAACCACCTCTGGAGCCATGAAAGACACTCATTTTCTTTAAAATGTTCTCTAGGTTCTGCTTACTCATAGTCTTCATAAAATGAATTGTATCGAGTAACGTAAGCATATTTCATTACTTATTAAGTGATTACTAATAAAGTGATCCCAATGAGTCGCAGATAAATTACCTTAAACTTGGGAGACTGCCTATAAGCAATAAATTTATACCAATCTTGGTGGCTGACATAACGATACTTCTTCGTTGGTGGTTTCTTCTTTATCTCCCCGGTCTTCTTCTTGAACAAGTGGTTCCGAGCAACCTTTAACTTCCATAATCTAAAGGATTCCCCTATTTTTTTTTAGTTAACCATTATGTGCTTGGGGGACAGTGTAAGCTGCCTGCATATATGGTGAGCATATTTGGTTAGTTTCGGCTAATAGCACATATCGAATACTAAGATAATTTCATCTCACTGAATTTATTATTATATATACATACCTTTATTCTCCCCCATAACTTTTCCTTCTGGTCTTTACTCAACTGATCGATATGCGGCAAACCGAGAGGCACATACTCTCTTACACAACAACCAATCCAACTCGCGAATTTTGAAGCAAAGATACCATCTGGCAGCCCCGTTAATTTATCCCATTCAAGTTGATTAGGTATCCCTCTCTCTATTGCTTCTAGGGAAACCCTATGGCTCCTTCGCCCAGTATCCGATTCCAAATTATTCTCATCACCTGAATCTTCTTCATTTGACTTTTTCCCATCTTTTCTTTTCCTCTTTCCACCCATATCTAAACCATAAATTAACAAACTACTAACTTAAAGGATTAAGTCGACATAGCAGGAGCACCGTCTCAACTAAATGATCACACAGTATACCTAAAAATATAGGCGTTGTTTAACACACAATATACTTTAAATAATAGGTGCTGTTTAACACACAATAAACCTAAGATAATTAGGGGGTAATATCACAACTAAAAAAGAAAATAAAGACATTAAGTTAATGAGACGAAGAAGTAGGGTTTATTATTACTTCATCAAAGAGGAGAAACCGACCACGGTATGGCGATGACGGAGGGGACGGCAGAGGCAATGGGGATGGCGATGGCGACAGAGAATAGTAGTGGTTCTAGGGAAACTCAGTGTTTGAGGGTTTTAAGTGAGCGAGGAGAAGGTTTTCATGTGTGTTGGTTGAAGAATTATTTAATTGAAATTAATAAACACGGGTTAAGCGAAACCGTCTTCTGTATTTTGCAATATGACCACGGCTGACTATAAACCCGTAATTGTTTTCATTATAATACATCGGTTGGTGTATAACTGTTGTCATTTATCTTTCATTGTGTCAAGTTTTTCCCGCAAAAAAAAGCATCTTCCATATTTGGTAATCCGTATTAAGTTAGTACAAACTTCTTTCCTCAATTAGGCAACTGGGATAACAAGTGGGGGAAAATAGAAATTCAAGACTAAATTATACACAACCCAATGTAATTAATGCATATATTAAAAATTTCTTTCCTCAATTAGTTTCCTAAATATAACTCAATGAGCAATTAATAAACATACATTAATCAAATGACCCAAAATACACTACATCATGGACAATATCTCTTCCCATTAATGATGATGTAGGAGTCTATTTCAACTCTGGTCGACATCACTTTCGATGACCTAAACCACCATTGACGCCAAGCTTTTGTTGCTTCACTCACGGTAGATACATACCAATCGCGTCTGGGTAATATATACCCCACCATCAAATCCTCAGTTGAACCAACTTCGAAAGCCGATGAATTCTCATTGCGACCTTCAAGAATTATATATTTAGGGGGTAACTTAATGAAATGGAAAGGACATTGTTCCTTTAACCTTTCTCGTAACGTATCCATTTTCTTCTCGCTTTCAATATAGCTCGGTTGATGACGCAATTCCCTTAATCTTTTATTTTCTGCTTCTTCTGACAACTTACGATCCCTCTGAACCCATGAACTCACAATATTTGTACCTTGGTTAACGACCATAATATTGAAACAAAATTAAAATTATAGAATCACTCACCAATAATGTAGTGTTGATTCAAACCCACCAATAATGCAACGTTGATTCAATAAAAAATAACTGAACAGTCCGTGCATTGGTCAAATCAAGAATAATGAGAAATATTAGCCACGGCTTAAAAAATACCGTATGGTCAAACAATTAATTATTTTTTAATATATTGAGTCGTATGGTTATATCTTACATGTATTTATTTTTTTAATATATTGAGTCGTATGGTCAAACAATTAATAAACAGTGCATGTTGAAGTTAGAATGTCACGATTGACAACGGTTGTAGGTGAACCGTTGTTAATTAACAAATTTACAACGGTTGTAGGTGAACCGTTGTTGATGAACCAATTGACAACGGTTGTAGGTGAACCGTTGTTGATGAGTATTATGTAGCAGCAATCTTGATCTTGATTACTAATTGATCTTAGCATTCTAAAAATGGAAGTAAATTAAACAAGCATAACTCAACACTTTCAAAATGATCATTTCATTTAATTTTAAACCAAATACATTACAGCATTTATCAGAAATCAAAAGATGTATAATAAGCCGGAACAACCCCGGTTAAGAGTAAAAATCGCTTCTCAACCTGCCACCAATTACGCCACTCTTGTATACCACTAACTTCCGGGTCATTGGCATATTTTGCAATAACACATTGAATATATGCAAGGACACGGCTTGCATGTAGAGATAAGGTTGGAAGAGTACAATTTAACATATCTCTGGCTGCAACCAAGTTGCGAGTAATAGGCCGACGAGGGTATGAAGATGATGACGATAATGAGGCTTGGTTGACAAGCCGGACTTCTTCACGCCTCTTAATCCAATAATTTCATTGATGTTCAAGGGATGCTTTGATTAATGGGTGTTGATCGGCGGGAAGCCCGGCGAGAACCTTCCCATCATCTGCAATCGTTTGTGTAAGCCATTCTTCGTTGTTGATAAAATTAGGGTTTATTGCCATGTTGTTTCAAATTTGTGTAATGGGGATGAAATATTAAGATTTGATTAATGAATGTTAGTAAAGGATGCTTTAACATTTATAGTCACATGTATAACTTTTTTCAAAACCGTTGGTAATTAATTTAATGTAAAGTTGACTTATTAACAAATATTTTAAACCTATGTAACTTGCAATAAATAATTAGAAAATAAAATACATTACCATGCATATATTCAAGAAAAACACATACATAACAAGAAATTAAAAGACGCGCGTTTTTAACAACATTAATTAGAATAATAATAATAATTAATCAACATAATTATCTTGTAATTCCCCTGCGATTGAGATAAATATTGGGAATTCAATATGTGGATTAATAAGAGGCACTTATTCCGCCTCCCATGAACGAGGCACAGTGTCAATATAGTGTCGATATGTTCTTAATAAATTAATGTCACAATCAGTTGCAATCCATAAATATTGCGCTTGTAACCCATCATCCGTTTAATAATTTTTCTTCCCAGCATCATGATCCTCGTATATTTCCTAGAGTTTTCTCGTTTGACGAAAAGATTCCAGCTTCTTCCCAAAACCTTCTAACTCGATCATTGCATAACCAAGAAAACCATGAACTTTAGTCCAAGCTGGGTGGACCTTTTTAATATTCGTATAACCACCTTGACGAGGTATATCTCTCATCCAAGTAAAACTTCTCGAAAAAGCCTTACCATTGTCATCATATTTGATTAGAAGGTTGTGTATAATAGAGGTAATAGGATGGACATAGCGGGTATTTGATTGTGATTCGGCGGGTGTAGAAGACGACGTCGACATGGTGATCGAAGTATAATATTTTAATTAAATTATAGGCTATGATTAATTGAACTTTGAATTGGTGAATGTGGTTAATAAATGACATTATAAGTGATATTTATAGGAAAATATGTATGCATGTGTGAATATAATAATGGACGGATAGTAATAATCGTCAAATAAAACAATGCATGCAACGGTTCATTATTTATCATACATGCATCGGTTGAATATTAAACATTGAAAAAAGTATATAACGGTTATTTTTAACCCGTAAATGATAAATGACAACGGGTACAGAGGAACCGTTCTTTCATAATAGAAAATGATAACAGTTACAAGAAACCCGTAGCTATAACATAACAATGGGTACCAAAAACCGTTGCTGGTGTTAATTTAGTAACGGTTTTCGAAACACCATTTTCTTAAACTGGTAATGGTTGTCTAGCAACCGTTGATAAGGGTGATTATATACGAGTTTTTGGAAACCGTTAAATGTTTTTGATAACGGTTTGTTATGCAACCGTTGTCAAATTATAATAAGAACGGTTTTCGACGGAAAC
Organism: Silene latifolia; assembly: GCF_048544455.1. NCBI lineage: Eukaryota > Viridiplantae > Streptophyta > Magnoliopsida > Caryophyllales > Caryophyllaceae > Silene > Silene latifolia. The sequence goes on from NC_133535.1 coordinate 102,969,321, forward strand.
CGTATTCTTATTAGAGCGGTCTAGGCTTCCGCCAATATTTTGAAAACGGTAATCTAAGTGTCATTATTAAATGCATTAAACCATTATGATACGCTCCTTATTGATGGTCACATTTGTCGTAGTGTTTTCATACAACAACATTTATCACACACGCATTGGAATGGCACCGTTTGAGGCTTTGTATGGCAGGAAGTGCAGGAGTCCAGTTTGTTGGGATGACAGTGCCGAGACAGTGGTTTTAGGACCCCAGATGGTGCATGATATGATTGAGCAAGTTTGTCTGATTCGTGAAATGATGAAAGCAGCTCAAGATCACCAAAACAGTTATGCAGATTTGCACCGCAAGGACATCGAGTTCGCAGTAGGTGACAAGGTCCTTTTGAAAGTGTCGCCTATGTGAGGGGTGATGAGGTTTGGCAAGAAAGGGAAGTTGAGTCAGAATTTTATCGGCCCGTATGAGATCTTAGACCGTATAGGTGAAGTAGCCTACCGTTGGCTCGTAACATGCGGAAGTATGTAAGTGACCCATCACATGTGCTTGAGGTTGAGAATATAGAGTTGGATGAGTCTTTATCTTATGCGGAGGTTCCCAGAGAGATCTTATACCGGAAAGTGTGCAAGACAAGGAACGGTGAGACCGTCTTACTAATGGTACTTTGGTCTAATAAAAAATGTAAAAAAGACCACATGGGAATCAGAGGAGTCGATGCGTGAGCTTTTTCCTCACCTTTTCGATCAGGTATGTTTCGCTACGGGGACGTAACCGTTGTCTTTTAGGGGGGGGGGGGGTAGGAGATGGTCGCATGCTTGTTTTTGGGTTAGTTTGAGTTAACATAGCTATGTTTTGTCTTCTTTTGAGTTTGAGTTAGGTGTTTTGTCATATATAGTGGTATTTGTTTGGTATAGTTATTGTTGTTGTTTAGCAGTTGTGTTGTGGTTGCTGGTTTTGTTTTGAGTATAGTGCGAACTTCGGAGACGAAGTTCTTTTTGAGGAGAGAAGACTTTAATACTACTATTTTCTAAGTCTATTACTCGGCCGAATATGGCTTATTCGGTCGAGTAATGCGTCGTGTGTTTCTGGTCAGGCTATTGTCCAGGAATACCCGGCCGAGTATTGGAATACTCGACCGAGTATTCGGTCTGACGGTGATTATTTCCGCGGTTTGATTTAGAGAGGGTTAGAGTTATAAAACGGGATTTACAGTTTCATAATTACTTTTTACCAAAACTTAAACCTTCAAACGTAACACTAATCATCTCTAATCTCTCTCAAGTTCGTGGATTTCTCGTGAGTCTTCTTCATTTCTCCCTTACGTCGATTGTGTCGATAAGCCACTAGTTCTACAAGTTTTGTCAATTTGTTTTTTAGGGTTTACCCTAGTTTTGTGATTTGGAGGAAAAGGGATTTTGGCATGATTGTGATTGGATTGTATGGTTATTGTTCGGTGGAGATTTCATAGAGGAGCCGTTCTAGCTTTCTTGATTGACTCGTATTAGAATTATGGTAAGGTAGGGATTCCCTACTCAGTTGATTGTATAATTGATTTAAGATTCATTGTTGTGATTAATTGATATGATTATTATTGTTCATTGATTGTTGTTAGTGGATTGGAATATGGGGTGTTGGAGTTGAGATGGTTGATGATGTTTTCGAGGTGCGTCCTCGGCTGAGTGGAGTCACTTGCGGGAGTGGTTTCACGCCCTTGATTCGCCCTTTGTGGAACCCGCCACAAGAGGGGATGTGCACATTAATGAACATGGGTTATCGCTCGTGTGATGAGCGGGGCTTAGGTGGGCAAGACTGCGGTCCCCCCACTTGCAGGGCTACACACTTTAGTGTGTAGTCAGTTATGAGTTGTGATTGGGAGTTGGAGATTGATGGTGGAGCAACTGTTTACCTTTGTTGCATTTTGTCTTATTTTGATTATGCAGTTAACTGACCCCGTTGTTGTTTTGTAAAATCTGTGGTGATCCATTCGAGGATGGTGAGCAGATTGTGATAGGTGATGATGGTCTTTAGTTATGGGGACGATATGGGGAGTCATTACTTCGAGTCTAACTTCCGCATGTTACGAGCTTAGCTGTTTTAGATTTCAGTTGTTTTGAGTATTAGTAAACATTTCTTTGGTTTGGTTTTTGGAACTATGTAAACATTAACTTATATACTTTAATAAATATTGTGGAATAGTTTCTTTTGGTATACTATCCTCGGGCAACCGAGCTGGTAACAGTCTCTCATGCTAGGTTTGTCCTTGGTAAGGTACCTTGGCATGAGGGGGTGTTACATCTACTGCACCATTAGTCTGAGGCCGATAAGGCGAAGAATCATGATACTTAATTTTGTACTTGGCTAACAACTGTTCGGTTTTGGCTTGAAAGTGGGACCCGTTGTCACTTATTATCTCATGTCGGCACCCATATCGACAGATGATATTGGTTTGTATGAACTTAGCCACATGTTTAGATGTCAGAGCAGTATATGACGCCGCTTCTACCCATTTTGTGAAGTAATCGATGGCTACCAAAATGAAACAATGACCACCCGTCCCAGCTGGAGTGATCTTCCATATGATGTCAATTCCCCAAGTAGAAAACGGTGAAGGAGATGTCATCGTGTATAGTAGAGAAGGTGGGACGTGTTGTACATTCCCAAAGATCTGGCACTTGTGGCAATGTCTTAAGTATTTGATGCAATCTGTTTCCATCATCGTCCAATAGTATCCTAGACACGTGATTTTCTTTGCCATCATTGGTCCACTCATATGAGGACCGCATTCTTCATCATGGACTTCTTCCAAAACTTTATTTGCTTTTGAATGATCAAGGCAAAGCAAAACGATGCGTTGTGGCGTTCTCTTGTATAACTCCCCTTGATTTATGACATATTGAATTGTTAATAGACGAATCGCTCGTTGTCCCCTCTTATCCATATCGGGTGGGTATTTGCATTGAGCTTGTAATTCAGAATATCTTGATACCAAGGCTCCTCTTGATTTTCATTTTCATCGGTAAGAAAATGCACATAAGCTGGTTCAGACCGTCGTTCAATGCATAGTGGCATTTCTATCATGCCGTCGGGCATGTTGATCAAGGATGCAAGTTTCGCAAAAGCGCCTGCAAACTGATTTTCTTCTCGAGGTAGATGTAAGTAGACCACCTGGTTGAAGAATTGAGCCACTTGATCTATCCTGGCTTGATATTGTGCAAGACTTTCACTCCGGATTTTTCAAGATCCAGTGATTTGATTAATGATTAAAGATGAGGCGCCGTGGACTCGAAGTCTCTAGATACCTAAACTGACTGTTGTTTATAAACCGATGAGGCAGGCCTCATATTCTGCCGCGTTATTATTTACCTCGAAGTTGAGTTTGACAGAAATTGGTGTATTATCGCCTTCAGGAGAAATGAGCAACACCCATACACCGTAACCTCTTAGATTTGAAGCTCCATCAAAATAAAAATCCCAAGATTCTGCATTGGTGTGTAGAATGTCTTCATCCGGAAATGACCATGTATCTATTAATTGGGTATCCTGAATAGGGTTGTCTGCGAAGAATTCGGCTACTGCCCGTCCTTTAATGACCTTCAAAGGTACGTATTTGAGATCGAACTCCGAGAGCATCAAAGTCCATCTTGCCAAATGTCCATTTAAGACAGGTTTTTCGTAAATGTATTTGACAGGGTCCTGATATATGATTTATTTACACCATTTCTCCTCCATATTTTCATGCATTCTGACTCCGTTTCAGCCGGGTTTGGGTATCTTACCTTGCATTTTGTACCCCAATTCCCTAGTCTATGATATTACGTCCGTCTTGCAGGATTTGGGGCGAAAATAGAGAAATCGGAGCAAAAAAGACGGTTCGATAAGCTAAGCATGAAGAAAGGAGGAAGGAAAGCTGAGAAGAGTTCCCAGCCGGTAGGCCGACAGCCGGCTGGGACTCCCCCTACACTTAGCCAAGGAAGAAAAGGAAGGAAGTTACAGGGAACTTCCAGCCGGGCAAGCCACCAGCAGTCGGTCAGCCGGCTGGGAGTGTATGATGAAGGATGAAGGTCAAAGGAAGGGAGGAAAATTCAAGAGGACAACCAGCCGGTGGACCACTGGCAGCCGGTCCACCGGCCAAGCACACCTGATGACATATTCCCCCTCAATTTCTTACAGAGAATTCCTAGCCGGTCAGACCACCGGCGGCCGGTCCACCGGCGGCCGGTCCACCTGCGGCCGGTCCACCGGCTGGGACTTCCTTTGAGCATTTTACCTCCTTTTAATTTCCAACCTAATTTCGGTGTAAACTATAAATACCCCCTCCCTTAATCAATTGTCCACATTACCCTAGATCTAGAATTCTCTCCAATTTTATGCAAGATTCCTAAGCAAAGTTTTAATCTCTCCTCAATCAAACCTTAATTATCTACTTAATTAATATAGATCTACTTAGTTTCATTAGTTTACTCTTGAGTATTTAGGTTGTAATTGAAGAAGATTGAAATATTTCTTCCACTATTAATACAAGACTCAACCTTTTTTCTTTGTTAGTATAATTTCTTCTCTTGTTAAGTTTGTTAATCAATTATTTCAATTGTTTACATTTCTATTTCTCTCTTTGTTATTGTTATAATTTATATCATGTTTTCCACCATGTTTATTTGTGTTTCATCAATTGTTTACATTTGCTTAAGTATGATGAGTGAGTAGTGAGCCCCTGGGGTTTAGGGGGATCCTAAGTGGAAATTAATGGGATAATTTGGGTGATTAATAATTGGGTTTTGGGTAGAAATGTTAGTCTTTTTATTCATGCACATAAGGTGTTTGTGGAATTGTGTGAGTGAAAGTTCACAGCTTTCTTCATTGTTTGCTTAAATTCTCTATAGATGAAAGTTTGTAGGGCGTTTTGATAGCATGTTTGAGTTGGGACTAGATGCTTAATGATGATTATGTGTCTATCTTTAGGGAGACCAAGAGATTAAGTCTCTTTCCTAGACTTATCACTACCCATACCCGATTATCTACCCTTGTTTACCTTTACCCACTTAGGGGAACCCGAAGACCCAATCCATAATATAAATCGTTTACATCATTTGCTTTATCATCATTTTAGTTGTTTAAATTAGTTGCATAAACTTCAAATCCTTTCATTGTTCGACTAAAATAGACCTAGAACGAATTGAGTAGAAACCCACACCATCCTCGAGTTCGATACCCGATAGATACTACCTTTTTATCGAAGTTTATAAATTATTTTGATAGTAGGAAATGACGATTAATCTTACTCATGAAATGGCGCCGTTGCCGCGGATGGCGTTAGGTTATATTTAGTTTGTCAAAGGTCTTAGCTTTAGTCTTAGTTTACTTGCTTATTTTCTTTAGTAGTTGTGTGCTTCATTGTAGAGTGTGTGATTCTTGCCTCTCCCTAGTGTGTAAAAGCATTAGGAGTCTAACGGTTTGTCAAGTTGCATGCCTAGGAGAAACCATCAAGCTTTGCTCTTTAACTCCGACCCCGAGAGGCTCTTTCGAACGTTATTGACTAGGATCATTGCAAGGGTTAGGAATTCTCCTCAAGCAACCATAGACCAAGCAAATTCATCCACCCAATCTCTTATTGAAGACACATCACCACAACAACCAAACAACATCATTGATCCTTCAATAGAAAACCCATTTTCAACCTTCACATCCCAAATACACTTCCTCAAACACCACCTCTATATATACCAATCCAACAACCACAAATGGCAGCCTTACGTGACCATAACCGCCCCAACCACAATGACGCTTGTAATCCGATCAATTTTGGCACCTTGGCCCCAAATAACTTCGAAATGCATCCGGATCAAGTTGGCTTGATAGAGAAGGATAGTTTTAGTGGGATTATTGAAGAAGATGCTCATGCTCATCTAATGAAGTTTAAAAACAAGGTAGCCATGATGAAACGGAATGGAGTCTCCGAAGACACATTGAGCTTGATGTTATTACCATTTTCTCTTACAGGGAAAGGGGATCGCTAGTTGAATGTGCATCCTCCTAACACCTTTACTACATGGGATGCCTTAGCCAAGGCATTCTTAGCCAAGTACTACCCATCATCCAAGACCGCTATGCTCTGAAATGAGATTAACACTTTCCAACAAGAAGATGGGGAGTCCTTGGGTGAGGCATGGGATAGATATCAAGACCTAATTGCTAGTTGTCCTCACCATGGGATACCGACTTGGTATGTTACCCAAACTTTCTTTCAAAACTTGTTGCCAAGAGCCAAAGACATGATGAATGCCTCCGTGGGAGGGGGGTTCGATCATTTGGGTGATGGTGAGGGAACGGCTCTCATTAAGAAGATGGTGAACTCGGAGTCCAACTACGGCTCAAGTGGCAATATGCTAAGGAGTAATGGCTGGTACCCTAAGGAGAACTCTTCTAGTTCAAATGCCGAGACTAATGCAAAGCCTGACCTTCTCACCAAGCAACTTGAACAATTGCAAAGAAATCAAGTCTATCAAGCTAGTGGATCCCATGGTCCACCAATGGAGGAAATGATCTAAAGTGCTTCTTTTGAGCTATGTGGGGAACATGGTCACACCTTTGATGTGTGTGCCAACAACACCTATAATTTGGGGTATGAAGACAACATTCAAGATGTTAATGCCTTCCAAAGCTATAAAAATAATGTGAGACCACCACGACCACCCTACAACAATCCCAATGTCTATAACCCAAACACAAATATCTATCATCCGGGTTTGAGGAACCACCTCAACTTTAGCTACAAGAGTACCAATGTTCAAAACCCACAACACCTTCAACCACAAGTGCCCAACACCAATCCACCCGGGTTTTCTCAACCGAGAGGTGGATATCCTAACCAAAGAAATAATGCCGGAAATCAAAAGCAAAATTTTGGGAACCAATCTCAAGGGTACCAAGATTTTGGGGGTAACCAAAACAACCAAGGGTTCTATCAAGGGAACCAAATTAACCAAGCTAACCAAGGGTTTGCTCAAGGCTTTCAAGAACAAGGGCAAGGATCCAACTTCAACAACCATGGTCCTAAAGGGAACTATCAAGGGGGACAAAATTACAACAACAGTCAAGGTCCAAACACTCGAAATGATTATGGGTTCCCTTTACCCATAAATAATCAACCTTATCAAGAGCCCATGGATGACACTTCCCAAAGTGAAATTATGAAGATGATGAGGAACATGCAAATGCAACATAGCCAAGACTTAGCTAATTTCAAGATTGCTAGTCAACAAGAAAGTGCTAACCAAAGAATTGCTCACCAAAAATAAATGAGGGAAATGGAAGCCTGATTGGCCGCTCATGCTCTAGCTAATCCTCATAGACCACCTGGTGGTTTGTTAGCTCAAGGGAAAAGCTCCAAAGATGCCTCTACTAACCACCAAGCACATGCGGTTCTTTTAAGAAGCGGAATAGAGCCTGAAGACCCTTATAAGCACCTTGAAATTGAAGTTGATGTGGATCCCAAGAGGAAAAGGATGGAAATGAATGGTGGAAGGGAAAGCCCACCAATGTCACCATCGACAAGGATGAGTGAAGCAAAGAAAGGGAAGAAAACAAGTGAAGAATCTTCAAGTGGGGGAATACAGGTGGGAAAGGAAGTTGATGGTTTAGTTGAGGATCTCTCTTATGAGGAATAAGTGGGTGACGATGCTACCGAAGAAGTGCTCTTGCAACCCACCACAAAGGTAATAAAGAAATCAAAGCCTCTAAAGGTACTCTCCGATTCTCAACTTGTCACCCATATTTCTTACCCCTCAAGAGCAATAAAGAGTAGGGAAAACTTCAAGTATGCCAAGTTTTATGATATGCTAGGGAAACTTGAAGTCACCCTAACCTTTACCAAAGTGATTTTGAACATGCCAACATATACAAAATTTTTAAAGGACATCTTGACTAAGAAAAGAGTCTTGGGTGACCAAGAAATTGTGGGAATGGAAGAGGCATTTAGTGCTCATCTCCTTAACAAAATGCCCACTAAACTTGGTGACCCGAGAAGCTTTTCAATTCCTTGTGTTGTTGGTGGTGTCCTAATATCAAGACCTTTTTGTGACTTGGGAGCCAGTGTGAGTGTTATTCCTCTAAAAGTTGCAAAGAAAATTGGCATTCATAGTCTTGCTCCTACTACCATGACCCTCTAAGTGGTGGATAGGTCCATCAAGCACCCTTTGGGGATGCTTGAGGACATACCCGTCAAAGTTGGAAAGTATTTAATCCCGACCGATTTTCTTGTCCTTGACATCCCGGAGGATAGCCATACCCCCATTATCCTAGGTAGGTCATTCTTGGCTACCGGAGGAGTACTAATTGATGTGAAAAATGGGCGTCCAACCTTCCAGATTGAGGGCGACAAAGTCAAATTTAATCTTCCAAATTTGATGAAAGGCCCCAAAGTTGAGAGAACATGTACTATGGAAGTGATAGATGAAGTAGTTGAATCGGTGGCTCGGGAAGAGTCGGAGATGGAAGACTTCCAAATCTCCCTACATGATGAGGAAATGAAGGAAGACCATGAGGTCGATGATGAACTTTTGAAGAAAGTGGAGGGACTTCTCCCTCCAAAGGTACAACTCAAACCTCTACCCCCCCTCACTAAAGTATGTCTTTCTTAGTGAGGGAGAGTCTTATCCCGTGATTATCAATGCCAACCTTAGTGAGGCTCAAGAGATAAAACTTTTAAAAGTCTTGAAAGAACACAAGAGCTCGCTAGGGTATATCACTGAGGACATCATGGGATTAAGCACAAATCGTGTTAGAGGAGGGAAGTCAACCTAAGGTTGAAGGTCTACGGCGAATAAACCCCAAAATGGTCGAGGTTGTGAAGAATGAGGTCTTAAAATTGCTTGAAGCGGGGATTATTTACCAAATCACCGATAGTAAGTAGGTGAGTCCCGTCCATGTAGTGCCAAAAAAAGGTGGGGTAACCATGGTTGAACAAGAGGATGGGACTCACATGCTTACTCGTCCAGTGACCGGGTGGCGGATGTGCATTGATTATAGAAAACTAAATGCCGCCACCCTCAAAGACCACTTCCCCATCCCCTTCATTGACCAAATGCTAGAAAGGCTAGCGAGGCATGCTTACTATTGTTTTCTTGACGGATACTCCGGGTTTTTCCAAATCCCAATCTATCCAGAGGACCAAGAGAAAACGACATTTACATGCCCCATTGGAATTTATGCTTACCAGAGAATGCCGTTTGGGTTCTGTAATACACCCGACACCTTTCAAAGGTTTATGATGGCCATTTTCTCAGATTTTCTTGAAAAGAGTATGAAAGTCTTCATGGACGACTTTAATGTCCATGGAGACTACTTTGACTATGGACTTGTTAATTTGACAAGTGTTTTGAAGAGATGTGAAGAGCACAATCTAGTTTTAAATTGGGAAAAATGCCATTTCATGGTGGAAGAAGGGATTGTGCTCGGTCACATAATCTCCAAGAGGGGCATTGAGGTTGATGGAGCCAAAGTGGCGGTCATAGAAAATTTATCACCTCCCTCAAATGTGAATGGGGTGAGAAGTTTTCTTGGCCATGCCAGATTTTATAGGCGATTCATCAAAGATTTTTCAAAGATAGCAAAACCATTGACCTCACTTCTCCTCAAATATGTGCCGTTTAAGTTTAATGAACTTTGTCTTGAGTCATTCCATAGGTTGAAGCAAGCTTTGGTTATGGCTCCTATAATTCGGGCTCCAGATCGGAATCTTCCATTCGAGATTATGTGTGATGCGTCGGATTTTCCGGTTGGCGCGGTTTTAGGCCATGTAGTTGACAAAAGACACCATGTCATCTACTACACTAGAAAAACTCTTGACCAAGCCCAGTGCAATTATTCTACAACAGAGAAGGAGATGTTAGCCATTGTGCATGCTATTGAGAAATTCCGGCAATATTTAGTTGGCTCTAAGGTGGTGGTTTACACCGATCACTCCGCCTTGAGAAAACTCATGGTGAAGAATGATGCCAATCCAAGGCTCTTGAGGTGGGTCTTTATTGCTTCAAGAGTTTGACTTGGAAATCAAGGAGAAAGCGGGAACCGAGAATGTTGTAGCCGACCATCTATCTCGGTTAACCATTGAAGATCATGGAATTCAAGATGAAGGCGGGCCAATCAATGAATGGTTAAGAGAAGATAGTCTTATGGGAGTAAGCACCACAACTCCATGGCTCGTAGATCTTGCTAATTACTTGGTAAACGGGTTTATCCCGGATGAGCTTGACTCACGAGAGAGGAGGAAATTGAGGCATGATGCCAAGAGATATTTTTGGAATAATCCCCACTTGTTCCGTAAGTGTGGGGACGGGATGTTCTGGAGATGTGTGTCAATAGAAGAGGGCATGGAAATCGTAGATCGACTACACAATTCGGCCTATGGGGGACACTTGGCCACCTCAAGAACCATTGCCAAGATCCTCCAAGGAGGATTCTATTGGCCCTCTATGTTCAAAGATATCCACTACTTGGTGAAATCATGTGATGCATGTCAACGGACCGGTAACATCAGTAAAAGGAATGAGATGCCCCTTAACAACATACTTGAAATTGAGCTATTCGATTGTTGGGGTATAGACTTCATGGGACCATTTCCCAACTCATGCGGGAATGAATACATTTTGGTCGCCGTGGACTATGTTTCGAAGTGGATATAGGCAGTTGCATCACCAACCACTGACTTCAAGGTTCCGATGAAGATGTTCAAATGCATAATGTTCCCCCGGTTCAGAACTCCACGAGTTGTGATAGTGATGGTGGCTCCCATTTCCTGAAAAGCACGTTCAAGTCATTGTTGGAAAATCACAGAGTGAGGCATAAGACCGCCCTTGCCTACCACCCACAAACAAGTGGGCAAGTGAAAGTGTCTAACCGGCAAATAAAGGCAATTCTCGAAAAGGTGACAAACAAGAATCGGAAAGATTGGTCACAAAAATTGCCATATGTCTTATGGGCTCTTCGAACGGCATACAAAACACCATTGGGAACCACGCCCTACAAGCTTGTCTATGGCAAAGCTTGTCATTTGGTTGTTGAATTGGAACACAAGGCTTGGTGGGCTCTTAAAGAGATGAATTTTGATTTTGATGCCGCCGGACAGGTTTGATTCCTTCAAATGAATGAACCAGAATAATTGAGATTGAAGCTTATGAAAGCTCCAAAATTTACAAAGATCAAACAAAGAAATGGCACGAAACCAAAATTGTGAAGAAAGATATCGGTGTAGGAGACCTTGTTCTCCTTTTCAATTCCAAAGTGAAAGTGTTCCTGGGCAAGCTTAGATCAAGGTGGTCGGGACCTTTCAAAGTGATGGACATATCTCCTTACGGCGCCTTTGAACTTTGGAGTGAAGAAGGAGGAATCTTCAAAGTCAACGGGCAACGAGTCAAGCGTTGCTACCAAGGAGATGACAAAGGTCCTATTGAAGTACTCTACCTCGGGGAACCCCTTCTCGAGGAGGATACAAGTAAAAAGTTCTTGAACCATGAATAGGTTTGGTGGAGTTCCAAAAGAACCACCATTTGTACCTAGCATGCATTTAGATAGGTAATTGGAATTTTAGAACTTTTCTACTTGGCAATTTGGATTGATGACGGGATGTCATTGTGAAGAAGACCGGGGCTCGATGAAGAACAAGAGCATAACCTTAGATTGGCCGAATCCCGACTTGATGAATCGGCTAAGAAAGAGGAAAACACGTAATTCAATGCCAATTGAAGAAGTGGTTTTAAAGTTGAGGAGAAATGAAGGAAACACGAAGGCATGTACTCCCAGCCTACCCACCGGCCGCCGCTGCATGGACCGGCTGGGAAGTTTATGATCATTTCAACGGAAAATTTTAAGAATTATTGAGAAGGGTCCCCCAGCCGGTCGGCCGGAAGCCGGCAGCCGGTCCACCGGCTGGGAATACAGATACCTGGGAAAGCTGGTGGAAATGACGTGGAAGGGGGGTGTGAGCCGGTAGGCCAGCAGCCGATCCACCGGCTGGGAACACCCCTTTGAGGAAAAGAGCGGAAATATGAGGAAGTGTAATTCCCTGCCGGCAGGCCGGCAACCAGCCCACCGGCTGGGAGAACAATTGAGAGAAACTGAGATTTGAGGTGTACTCCCAGCCGGGGCGCTGGCGGCCGGTTCTTGGACTGGCTGGGAGTTCTCTGACCAATTTTTGAAAATTTCTGAAAATACCTGTTGATATAGAATTAGGTCGTTAGAATGTAACGTTAGATTAAATTACAGCGGAATTATTGATTTGTTTGAGTATGTCGTGTATAAGATCAGAAAACAAGGAAATATTGTTGGTAATTGCGTGAATTTGGAACAAAGAACAGGATACATTAGCGAATCTTGTTCTAACCTCGCAAGGTTATAGCTCGATTTGCTATAACTCAGCCTCGTAAGGAAGAGTCATAATCTAATCTCGCAAGATTGACACAAGTTTTACGAACTGTAAATTTATTGTATTTCTGAAATATTCTGAAAAATAAGGCCACAATCGGTCCTTATTTATAGTCCTACTCGATGTCACAAACTGACTCGAGATCTAATTCCTCAACTTATCTTCCAAGCTATTTTTCCTAAACTAACTAGGAAACTTATTATATAATTATTAACTAATAAAAATCAGATTTGTGGAAACTAAATAAAACTAGGATTAGGAAATATAGAGTTTCCTAATTTTATTTGGATTAGGAAATATAGAGTTTCCTAATTTTATTTGAAAACAGTAAAATAAACTAATAGCTAATCCAACACAATTTAGGAAATCGTGTCTCCTAACATGGCTGGAATTCCGTGCTCCTACACGGCTTAGGGAAGCGTGTTTCCAGCTCCGCCATCTTCATTGCTCTCCCATTTCAACATCGTCACATAACTCGACCCCATTTTGAAACCTTCTGTAATTTGAGTTACATTTCGACTAATGAGCACTTCATTTTCGCTATCTTCCAATGCTCCCGCTTCATTCCCTCCTTCTTTTTGAGAATTTGACCTCAAATTTTCGTCATCAAGATACGCTGATAGATCTCCCACATTGAAAGTTACACTCACTCCTCCATACTCACTTGGAAAATCCAGCTTGTAAGCACTCGAACCATAACATTCTAGGACTTTGAACGGACCATCAGCTCTTGGCATTAGTTTATTCTTGCGCTTAGACGAAAATCGCTCTTTCCTTAAGTGCAGCCACACAAGATCTCCTACCTTGAACACAGGCTGTTTTCTATGCTTGTTAGCTTTCTCCTTGTATTTTGCATTTGCCTTCTCTATTTGAGCTCTCACCTGTTCACAGGTACGAAGAAATGTCGCTTGTCTATCTTTTGCTTCGAAACTCATGAGATCTTTCTTTGGGATTGGAACCAAGTCAATAGGCAGAAATGGATTGACTCCGTACACAATTTCGAATGGAGCTCTCCCAGTAGTAACAGATGGAGTTCGATTGTAAGCAAACTCGGCATGTGCGAGTTTAACATCCCAATCCTTTGTGCTCTTGCTAACCAATCCTCTCAATAAACTTCCAAGAGTGCGATTAGTTACTTCCGTATGACCATCTGTTTGTGGATGGTGAGAAGTACTAAATAGTAACTTAGTGAGTTCCCATTAAATGCCATAACGTTTTCCAGAAATAACTAAGAAACTTTACATCTCGATCAGATACAATGGTAAGTGGAATTCCATGTAAACGAACCACTTCTTTGTAATACAGATCAGCAACATTAGTAGCGTCATCGGTTTTATGACAAGGAATGAAATGAGCCATCTTCGAAAACCGATCAACAACAACCATTATTGAGTCTTTACCACGCTGAGTTCTTGGCAACCCGAGTATAAAATCCATACTAACCTCGCTCCAAGGCTGTTTCGGAACTGGTAATGGCGTGTACAGCCCTTTAGCAAATGAACTCTTCGCCTTTTGACACACGACACACTTAGCCATGATTTCTTGAACATCCTTAATCATCTTTGGCCAATAAAAATGTTCACTTACAATGTCGTAAGTTTTATTAGAACCAAAGTGACCAGCTATTGCTCCTCCATGAGGTTTGCGAACAAGTAATTCCTGAATCGAACTTTGTGGAATGCAAAGTCGATTTCCCTTGAATAAAAATCTATCTTGCAATGTATAAGTTCCAGTAGGCTCAATCAACTCTTTTGTAAAAGACGGATCTGTGGGAAATAATCTGTATACTTCCCTTTAACATGAAGGATTATAACGATTTAACAAAGATGATCTAAGGTCATAAAATAAAATACATAAACAAAAGTAAAAGGATTTAGAATTAACCTCAGGCCCTAGCAAAATTGGCCTAAGAACAATATCAAAACTGATATTCGCCTATTAGTTGCACCCAAGACGATCTGAGATATACCCTTTGATTATGCTAGAAATCAATCTAAAATTTTCTGTAAAATTTTATTGTCTTTGTGTTTTTGTGATGAGAAAGAGGAGGCAAGGTCAGAAAAAGTATTAGGTCAGAAATAATTCTCTACCTTTCTTTTTATATAGACCGAAATCTGAAATCAATTAGGAAAGAAATAACCTCCTAATTTTAGGCCAAACAGACCGAAAATAAAGAGTGTATTTTCCTTATTTTGGTCTTTCCAAAAATATATAAAGTGTGTTAAATTGTCATCTAGTGAGGATCGAACCCATGACCTCTTGGCTTGTGTGCCCTCACTATTACCACTATGACACGTTCAACTTGTTGATATTAAATACAACTGATTATATTTAACTACGAATTAACAGATTAATTCGTCCAAACTAACCTTATATATATTTAATTAAATATAACTTATTATATTTAATTTACGAATTGACAGTTAATTCGTCTCAACTTAATATTATTTAATTTTCATTAAATAATTATCTCATCAACACATTGACTAACTTTTTAGTCATTTTGGGCATCAATGTAATTATATTTCTATAACCACATTTCTCAAATACGTCCTATAGGTGTGACCTTTAGGGACCAGTTGATCACCGCCATCTGTATGATAATAACGTCAAACTTTCTAGCAAGCCAACCGTTATTAGGTAAACGTTAATCAACTGATTAAATATACGAAGTATACTCTTGTGAACCTGTAAGAGATTTACAAATATTATCTCACTAATTTGTGGAGGACACAAGCTCCAACAAACTCCCACTTGTCCTCACAAGTGTATGTGCGATAACCGATTCTCATATCCTTTAAAATTTCTCCCACTCAATGTAAAACAATTTGCGAATCCGAATTCACAAAGGTCGTATTTTACAAGTGATCAGTATCAAGAGTGGTTTTCCCGACTAGAGAGTAACTTAACTGATAAACGAATCAACATTCGAGCATGGCCATGCATTTCAGTTACAACTCCTCGAGTGGCCCTGAGAAATAACTATACCTGATAAGGGATGGATATTTTCCTCAACTCAAATCCTGCAGACGTAAGCACAGTATGAAATGACCCAGAAAAAATCTACTTAGCCCCAGTTACGGTAGACCGTGAGAAAGAAACCAAAGTCACCCAAAGACTGCCTTAATCTCAAGAGACAGTTGATGGTCAAAAGAATCGACTCTAGGTACACAATGGATGTCCTATCCACGACCTGGCACCGAATGTTATAAAACATTTAGGACTCCATTACGTTGTCACAAAAAGTTGTCCTACGAGGCATCGTCATAATCTCGTATCTGTGATCGATTAGTCAACCGTTTAACTTATGGCTCGTTGAACCCACCATCAATCGACTGCACAATATAATAGCCGGAGTTATCAGCTCACATTGGCGATTACGGACCAAAGCAAATATAATGTAATTCAGTTCACTTTATGGCGTTCAATGTTGTCAGTACAATACACATGAAAAACAAAATATTATATATATAAAACGATGAAGTTATAAATAATATACGAAAAAGATAATGTATCAAATCCATAATCAAGTACTACAACTTAGGAACATGTTTGATTCCCATGGAATTAACATGCCCTACATGCTTATCATAATTCAATGATTTGGTGAGAGGATCCGCGATGTTATCATCCGTCGCAATCTTGTCAATCACTATCTCTTCTTGCTCCACGTAATCACGGATCAGGTGAGCCTTCCGAAGTACATGTCTAGATTTGTTGCTAGACTTTGGCTCCTTAGCCTGGAAGATGGCACCTCTATTGTCACAATAGATGGTGATCGGGTCATTCAAACTAGGAACTACCGAAAGCCCTTGTAAGAATTGACGCATCCATATCGCTTCCTTTGCTGCCTCCGAAGCGAAAGATAGTACTCGATTCGATAGTAGAATCTGCTACAACACTCTGTTTAGAACTCTTCCAGCTGACCGCAGCACCATTAAGAGTGAAGACGAACCCGGACTGAGATTTTGAATCATCTCGATCCGTTTGGAAGCTAGCATCTGCGTAACCGGTTACGCATAGCTTAGTATCGCCTCCATAAGTCAATACCCAATCCTTAGTCCTCCGTAGGTACTTGAGGATATTTTTGATTGCTATCCAGTGTGTCTCACCTGGAGTCTTTTGTTACCGACTCGTCATACTCAATGCATATGCCACGTTTGAACGTGTGCATATCATGGCATACATGATCGATCCTATTGCAGAAGCATAAGGAACACGACTCATGCGCTCAATACCTTCAGGCGTCGTGGGTGACTGAGACTTGCTCAACTGCATCCCAGTCGTCATAGGAAGGTTCCCCTTCTTGGAGTTGGTCATGCTGAACCTCTCAAGAACCTTATCTAGATAAGACTCCTGACTAAGTGATAACGTCCGTCGTGATCTATCTCGCTAGATACGGATTCCCAAAATGCGCTGTGCCTCACCCAGATCTTTCATCTGGAAATGGTTCTTCAACCATTCTTTAACCGAAGATAGGAGAGGAATGTCATTCCCAATCAAGAGTATGTCATCGACATACAATATCAAGAATACAATTTTGCTCCCACTCGACTTGATATATAAGCATGGTTCTTCGACCGATCGAGTGAAACCATACTCTTTTATCACTTGGTCGAAACGATGATTCCAACTCCTAGAAGCTTGCTTAAGTCCATAAATGGAACGCTTAAGCTTGCATACTTTCTTAGGATGTTTAGGATCTATGAAACCTTCGGGTTGCACCATGTACAACTCTTCCTCCAAATAACCGTTTAAGAAGGCGGTTTTCACATCCATTTGCCAAATCTCATAATCATGAAATGCGGCAATCGCTAAGATTATCCGAATGGAACGTAGCATGACTACAGGTGCAAAAATCTCATCATAATGCAATCCTTGCACTTGAGTGAAACCTTTTGCCACAAGTCGTGCCTTATAGATATCTGGTTGCGCGTCTACAGAACGCTTTATTTTGTAAAGCCATTTGCAATGTAGAGGTTTTACCTTATTAGGTAAATCAACTAGATCCCATATGTTATTCTCATAGATGGAGTCCATCTCGGATTGCATGGCTTCACGCCATAGCTTTGAGTCGGAACAGGCCATAGCACCTTTATAGGTTGCGGGTTCATTACTTTCTAGAAGTAAAACGTCATTCTCCTCGACTATACCAATGTATCTGTCCGGAGGATGAGAGTCTCTACTCGACCTCCTAGGTTCCTCAGGAATATTAACCGTATCATCAGTTGGAGGTACAGCTTCCTCCATCTGTTCCTCGGTTGTTGGTTCTGGAATCTCCGACAGCTCGAAGGTTCTATTACTCGACTTGTTCTCGAGAAATTCTTTCTCTAAGAACGTCGCACTAGCCGCAACAAAAACTCGATGTTCGGTTGGCGAATAGAAGTAATGACCAAATGTTCCTTTTGGATAACCTATAAAGTATGTCTTGACCGATCGCGGGCCGAGCTTATCCTCATGTCTCCACTTGACATAAGCCTCGCAGCCCCAAACCCGAATAAAGGACAAGTTAGGTACCGCTCCCTTCCACATTTCATATGGAGTCTTGGCGACAGCTTTAGACGGACTTCGGTTAAGTATAAGAGCGGCTGACAAAAGAGCATAACCCCATAATGATTCAGGCACTACTGTGTGACTCATCATGGATCGAACCATATCAAGTAAGGTTCGATTTCTCCGTTCGCACACCATTTAATTGAGGTGTTCCAGTGGAGTTAATCGTAGAGCGATTCCACGATCTTTCGGTGTTGATCAAACTCATTTGAAAGATATTCGCCACCCTGATCTGAACGGAGTGCTTTAATCTTTCTACCCAGTTGGTTCTGTACCCTATTCTGGTATTCCTTGAATTTCTCAAAGGACCCACTTTTATGCTTCATTAAGTAGACATATCCGTATCTACTCAAATCGTCCGTGAAAGTGATAAAATATATATAGCCATCTCTAGCGGTAATTGACATAGGTCCACATACGTCCGTATGTATAAGTCCTAATAGGTCACTAGCGCGCATTCCAACACCTTTGAAGGAAATTCGAGTCATCTTGCCAATGAGACATGATTCACACGTGCCATATGCAGAAAATCCGAATGAGGGAATAGTCCCATTATCGACGAGTTTCTTTACGCGTTTCTCATTTATGTGTCCCATTCGACAATGCCATAGATAGGTTTGATCTTTGTCACCAACCTTTAATTTCTTATTATTCATGTGTAATACTTCCGTGGTTTGATCTAAGATATAAATTCCATTCATGGAAACTGCTTTGCCATAAATCATTTCATTAAAAGAGAAAATACAACTATTATCCTTTATTGAAAATGTAAAACCGTCTTTAGCAAGTACGGAAACAGAAATAATGTTCTTAGATAAACTGGGTACATAGTAACAATTATTTAAAGATAACTCAAAACCACTAGGGAGTTGGATTACATATGTTCCCTTCGAGGCAGCAGCTACTCGTGCTCCATTCCCGACTCGCAGGTCCACATCACCTTTTTCGAGAGGTATGATGTTCTTTAGGCCCTGCAAATGATTACACATATGAGAACCACAACCAGTATCTAGTACCCAAGTTCCGAAACTTGCATGGTTAATCTCAATCATATGAATATAAGATGACATATCAACAGAACGACGCGTCACCTTGATGTCCTCACGGTAGACGGGACAGTTCCTCCTCCAATGTCCATCTTGTGACAATGGTGGCACTCTATGTCACCGCCCTTGCTTTTTGTCTTGCCACCGTGAGCCACTAGTCTCACCAGGCGCACTCTTACCGTTTCCTGGCTTCTTAAACTTTGGCTTACCTACAGCTAGGTCGCCATGAGCCTTGCCCTTACCTTTACTCTTGTTGTGAATCGTGAGAACATCATGCTTCATGGTCCCACTCAATTTCATATCCTTCTCGGTCTGTACGAGAAGGGAGTGTAGCTCATGAGGACTCTTTTTCAAGTCATTCATGTAGTAGTTCGCCCTGAAAAGGGCAAAACCATCGTGAAGAGAATGAAGCATTCGGTCAATGACAATGCTCTCACCGATTCTACAATTCAGGAACTCCAGTTTCTCGACATTCTCAATCATGTGAAGAATGTGTGGGCTAAACGGTTGGCCCTTCTGGAGTTTCGCATCAAAGAAGCGACAGGTATGCTCATATGTGATGATTCTCGGTGCCTTTGAGAACTCATTAGTGAGCGTGGTGAAAATCTTGTTTGCACCTTGGGCAATGAAGCGTCTCTGCAAATTGGTTTCCATTGCAAAGATGAGTACGTTCTTTATCGCACCCGCTTCCATAACGAAATCACTATAAGCGAGTGACTCGTTGGCTCCTCGCATTTCGGCCTGGGTTGACCGGTATTGGCTCGATTAAATACCTGAGCTTACCGTCGAATGGCGACATTCCGTAGTGCCGCCTCCCGATCCGCAAAGTTGGACCCATCATTCTTCGATCGCGTGGACCGATTCATTTGGTCCATGAATACTTTTAGCCAGGATGAACGATCTAGTGTGGCACTAGGCATTGGGATTGCGTTATTTCTAGCCATTTGTTGTAACGATTATTTGATAATAAGCGTGTTCTACACTGCGAAAGAAGAATAAAATAATAAGCATGCATCGTTTTTATTTGAAGTCTTAATGAACTAATGTCATAACGCGAAGACTAAAAAACATTTATACAATTGACCTTCCTCAAGAATTATATAAATGACCCCAAGACTCAATTCTCTCAGAAATTGATAAGCTAACTTGTTAGCTAATTCTACCGTTAGAATTCTTGGTCGATAAATTTCTGTAAATTCTATCTTTAGTCCATCATAATCACGAGAAACTCTTCGGACTATGATGTTGAGGTAAACTAAGTCAACACAACTACTTACCCAACGTAGAAGGGGTCATATTAGGCCTACTGACGAAGAAGGGACTCATAGATGTTTGCCCTTATAAAGACTAATCTCAATTTCCGTTTTAGAGGAAGATCCCATCAACTATTTTTAATTCATTTTAAGTGAACTATAATCTAGCATGCGAGAATGATTTAAACTAAAGTGATGGCTTATAGACAGTGACATCTGCATGTTCATGAAAACTAACATACAACTATATGAGTCAATTTTCATGCATTTTAGTAGTAGGTGGTTTGGTTTTAGGCGGAATATGATGCAATTACTAGCATGTGAATGAAAAGCAATAAAATGAAAAACGTAAAAAAAAAAAAAAAAACAAGAAAAAGTCCTAGTGTGGCCTATCCTATCAAAATGAACAATAAATACAAGTTTGGAATCCATCCTTGGACCCGAGAAGCTTGTCTTGATGTTCCATCTTGATCCATGTAGCGGGAGTGAGCTTGAATCTTCATCTTTAGTCTTCTTTGAAATTACAATAATTAAAATTACATAATTGACCTATTAATTACATTCTAATTTCAAAACCCAAAACTAAAATAAAGGAGATTTGAGATCTCATAATTACATAAAAATTATGTTTCCTTCATTACGAAAACATAATTGACTAAGGCCACACTAAGTATTACAAATTACAACCGATTGCAAAATTAAATACGTAAATAAAATTCATTCATTCGATTCATTCAACATAATTAAAAGCATCAACTAAAATAAATTAAACATACATAATACAATAAATTAATTATGTTGATTAATTTATCCAAACCACCTATTTAAATTAAATTAAGTGACAATTCCGCAATTTAATCACATTAATTCATACATAATCCATATTAAACTTGTAATATGAATTCTCTCCGTCAAAATTTTAAACTGCTTTAAAATAACTCGGTATCATTAAATTGTGAACCGATTCACAATAACTAATTGGCCAAAGTAAAAAAACAAAATCCAATTTTTTTTTTTAAATTGGTCACGGCAAAAAAAAATAGATTTTTTTTTTTTTTTTTTTTTTTTTTTTTTTTTTTTTTATGTTTCAGCTGCACGGCTGAATATTTAAAAAAAAAACCCTTTTCCTATTTTAATTTGGTAAATAGGAAAAACAAGGAAAAACTTTCCATAATTTTTTTTCCCTTTCTATTTCGTTAAATAGGCAAATAAAAAAATTTCTATTTTTTTTTTCTCTTTTTCTCGGTTTACCAAAAACAAAATTAAAATAAATTTTTTTTTTTCGGTAAACCCTAAAAAAAAACGGCCTTACCCTTTTTTTTCGTTTCTTTTTGCGGCAAGATGCCCTAAAACAAGATTTGATGACTAAATTGTTTACCTTTGCTATAAGCACATGATTAGCATATGAAATAATAAACATGATCAATTTATATGCCAAAAACTATATAGCAAAAACAATCCTTTTATCATAAACATGATGATTCCATTTAATTTTAACTTAATCTGCATTAAATAAAAAAACTACCAATTCTTCATATGATAATTTTAACTGATTATAAACTATAATATGAAAAATAGAATGGAGAAATATCATCAAACAGAAAGGAAAAAAACGGCACAATAAAAATTTTCGAATCACAAAAAAAATACGAAACCCTAATTTTTTTCGAAAATCAGGTTATGTTTACATACAATTTTTATGAAAATCATCAAGATTAAAATCGTAGCCTAGTGCTCTGATACCACTTGTGGGAAATAATCAGTATACTTCCCTTTAACATGAAGGATTATAACGATTTAACTGTAACACCCCCATATTCAGAGGAGCCTTAACTAGGCCTTCCTTAGCATATAAGGGTGTTACCATCTCGGTTGCCCGAGGAAAGTAATTATCAAACGTCAATAAAAGAACTATTAAGTTGTGTTACAAGTGATTTAAACCAAAATACAATACAAAGGTACAACCCAAGGACTACTCGCTATGACCATCATAACTCGTGAAGACTCATCCCTGCCCGGAAACCAGCTATCAACTTCATCAACACCTGCTAAGACCGACTGCTCACCATAAGGGATCACGGCAGACACATAACAAACAAACAACCACACAAGGTCGATCGAGACAAGACAAGACAACCACAAACAACAATACAAACAATGACACTAGTCCCAACTGCAATCACAACAATCCAACCAAACCTCACATCGATCGTCCCACTTTGGACCCGATCCTGCCCGATGGGGGGACCGCAGCCGTTCCCACCTAAGCCCCGCTCATCATACCGAGCGACAACCCCGTCCCATTAATGTGCACATCCCCTCCCGTGGCGGGTTCCACGAAGGGCGAAACTAGGGCGTGAAGTCACTCCCGCAAGTGACCCCACTCACCGAGAACGCATCTCGAGAACCATCAACAAAGAACCGCACCCACAATCACAACACATACAAAACACTATATCAAACAACCGCAATATTACCACAACGACCGACACACTAGACCGTCTACGAAAACCGAGTAGGCGAACCTACCTTTACGCGACCGCAACCAATCCACGCCGACGGATAACACATCCAAAGAACCAAGCAAAGCCTATTACCATCATGCAAATATCTATTACTACAAGCAAAACCCTAACTATAGAAGCAAAGGCACGGATGATGAATATGACATACCTAATAGGGGAAACTCAGCAAGAGACCGCTACCCGACTCAAGAGACGCTCTCCTAAGGCTCAAGAATCTTCAAAAGGCATCCATGGAGGTTTTGAGGTGAAGGGAAGGGAAAGAGGCGGCTGAAGGATAGGAGGAAAGTGGCGAAAGTGATTTGCGGATTTAACAAAACGCGATATAAAACCCCGGCTGAAAACCAGGCACTCGATCGAGTACCCAACATACTCGATCGAGTAACCCCCTACTCGATCGAGTACCCTAGCTACTCGATCGAGTAGCCTCTACTCTATCGAGTACTACCCTTGACACGCACCCAGGATGGATTTGTCATAACATTCTAGATTACTCCTGCCCCCAAGGGCAGTCAACGATGGTCAAAGGGTCCCTAAAAGGGCGGGTATTACATTAACAAAGATGACCTAAGGTCATAAAATAAAATACATAAACAAAAGTAAAAGGATTTAGAATTAACCTCAGGTCCTAGCAAAATTGGCCTAAGAACAATATCAAAACTGATATTCGCCTATTAGTTGCACCCAAGACGATCTGAGATATACCCTTTGATTATGCTAGAAATCAATCTAAAATTTTCTGTAAAATTTTATTGTCTTTGTGTTTTTTGTGATGAGAAAGAGGAGGCAAGGTCAGAAAAAGTATTAGGCCAGAAATAATTCTCTACCTTTCTTTTTATATAGACCGAAATCTGAAATCATTTAGGAAAGAAATAACCTCCTAATTTTCGGCCAAACAGACCGAAAATAAAGAGTGTATTTTCCTTATTTTGGTCTTTCCAAAAATATATAAAGTGTGTTAAATTGTCATCGAGTGAGGATCGAACCCATGACCTCTTGGCTTGTGTGCCCTCACTATTACCACTATGACACGTTCAACTTGTTGATATTAAATACAACTGATTATATTTAACTACGAATTAACAGATTAATTCATCCAAACTAACCTTATATATATTTAATTAAATATAACTTATTATATTTAATTTACGAATTGACAGTTAATTCGTCTCAACTTAATATTATTTAATTTTCATTAAATAATTATCTCATCAACACATTGACTAACTTTTTAGTCATTTTGGGCATCAATGTAATTATATTTCTATAACCACATTTCTCAAATACGTCCTATAGGTGTGACCTTTAGGGACCAGTTGATCACCGCCATCTGTATGATAATAACGTCAAACTTTCTAGCAAGCCAACCGTTATTAGGTAAACGTTAATCAACTGATTAAATATATGAAGTATACCCTTGTGAACTTGTAAGAGATTTACAAATGTTATCTCACTAATTTGTGGAAGACACAAGCTCCAATAGGGTCAGTCTTGTACAACTCCTTAATATGCTCGAAACCCAACAATCTTGCATCGAGCTCAACCAACAAACAATGCCTCCTGGAAAGTGCATCAGCTACAACATTCGAACTTCCCGTCTTATACTTTGATGAGAAAGTACAAGATTGCAGAAACTCGACCCATTTAGCGTGCCTTTGATTTAACTTTTGCTGTCCATGTATATGCTTTAGAGCCTCGTGATCAGAATGTAACATAAACGGCTTTGGTCGCAAATAGTGACTCCAATGGTCTAATGCTCTCACAATGGCATATAATTCTTTATCGTAAGTTGAGTAGTTCAGCCTTGCGCCACCTAGCTTCTCGCTGAAATACAAAATAGGCCGCTTCTCTTGCACCAATACGGCACCAATTCCAACACCACTCGCATCACATTCGACCTCAAACAACTTGTCGAAATTAGGAAGTGCTAAAACATGTCCGGAACACAACTTACCCTTCACTTCTTCAAACGCCTTTTGGGCACTAGTAGTCCACACGAAAACCCCTTTCTTGGTCAGCTCTGTAATTGGCGCCATGATCGAACTAAATCCTTGAATGAATCGTCTATAGAATGATGCTAACCCATGTAAACTCCGCACCTCCATAGTCGATTTAGGAACCGGCCAGGCCTGAATTGCTTCGACTTTAGATGGGTCCATACTCACGCCATCTTTGCCCACAATGTAACCAAGAAACACTACACTCGGCACCATAAACGTGTACTTCTCAAGCTTGCCAAATAGCTTCTGTTCTCGCATAACTTCGAACACGGATCTTAAATGCTGTTTGTGCTCTTCTTCATTCTTGCTATAAATCAAAATATCATCGAGATATACAACCACAAACTTGTTAAGGAAAGGCCTTAACACTTTATTCATAAGCCTCATAAACGAGCTAGGAGCATTACATAGACCAAATGGCATCACGAGCCATTCATATAACCCATGTTTCGTTTTAAAAGCGGTCTTGCAC
Organism: Silene latifolia; assembly: GCF_048544455.1. NCBI lineage: Eukaryota > Viridiplantae > Streptophyta > Magnoliopsida > Caryophyllales > Caryophyllaceae > Silene > Silene latifolia. Next base: position 102,994,577 of record NC_133535.1, read on the forward strand.
TCATCTCCCTCTCGAATTCTCATCTGATGATAACCACTCCGTAAATCAAGTTTAGAGAAAACACACGAACCAGAAAGTTCGTCTAACATATCGTCAAGCCTTGGCATAGGAAAGCGGTATTTGATTGTAGTGTTGTTCACCGCTCTACTGTCAATACACATTCGCCAAGTTCCCTCCTTTTTCGGCACTAATAACGCTGGTACTGCACATGGACTCAAGCTCACTTGTACATACCCTCGATCAATTAATTCCTGTACTTGCCTCTGTAATTCTTTAGTTTCCTCGGAATTACACCGATAAGCTGGTTTATTAGGCAATGCAGCTCCGGGAATTAAGTCAATGCGATGTTCAATTCCCCGCAAGGGAGGTAACCCATATGGTAACTCCTCGGGAAACACATCCATGAACTCATCAAGTAACCCCTGCACTCCTCGGTGGTTACTCTCACCAACGGACTCCAAGTCTCGGACAACCATCACATAAGCTCGTTGTCCTTGAGCAAGGACCTCCTCTACTTCACTTGCTTCTAAAAACAAACTCTCCTTTGCAATAGGCTTCTTATGTTTACTTGGTGACAACGGTTTAAGATGATATTTAGCTTTTCCTTTAGTCACGACATAAACATTACTCCTCCCGTCATATTTTACCTTTCCATCATATTGCCACGGCCTACCCAGTAAAATATGACAAGCATTCATCGGGATTACATCACACAGCACCTTATCTTCATACGGTCCCAATTGTAACGATACTAGGGCCTGTTTCTTAACTAATATCCCGTTATTCCCGTCAAGCCAATGCAATTTGTATGGTTTAGGGTGGGTTTTAGTTGGCAACTTCAGATTATCAACTAAGTCTCTAGATACGACACTGGTACAAGAACCGCTATCGACAATAAGAGTGCAAATTTGATTGTTTACCTTACAACGAGAATGAAATAATCGTTCCCTTTGCTCCTCTTCAACGTGAGCTGCCTCGGTGTGGAGGCTTCGAAGCACCAACACCTCCTTCTCTTCGTCGTTGTAGGGTTCAACAACGTGTATCACCTCATGGCCACTCTCTTCCTCTTGCAAATCAGATTTGGATTCAGGTTCTGGAAGCACAAAGTTCGGAACTAAATCAACCAATTCTTGAATCGTTAGAGCTCGCTTTTGCGGACATTCATTGGCAATGTGCCCATATCCTTGGCACTTGAAACATCGTCGCAATCTCGCATCCTTTGTTTCAACCATTGTACCCTTGCCCTTATCTTTTGGATCCTCCTTTCGTACATCCTTGCTACTCTTTGGTCGTAGTAGTTGCTTGGTTTCGAGTAAGTGCTCGAATTCCTCGAATAATCACGAGCATAGGATTTCTTGCCTTTATCTTGCTTCTCGAATTTAAGAGCTAGCCTGCAAACATCGTTAAATCCATCATAATTCTGGATTTCCACCCGTTGTGCTAGGCTCGAATTGAGGCCACGAATAAAACGCGCAGTTCTCAATTCTTCCTTCTTTTCTAAATCTCAAACAATGCTCAATTTCTCGAATTCTTTCACATAATCAGCAACACTCAAGCTTTCCTGCGTTAAAGATGTTAGTTTTAAGTAATTATCTTGCTCATAGTCTCTAGGAAGAAACCTCTTCATAAGATGCTTCTTTAACTTTTCCCAAGTTTCAATCTTAGGTTTTCTGTCTTTCTTGCGTTGCTTCTTCAGATTTTCGTACCATAAAGACGCGTACTTGGTTAATTTTAATGTAGAAACCTTAAATTGCTTATGCTCATCGTAGTCTTTGTATTCGAAAATTCTCTCTGCTTGACGAATCCAATCCAGAAACTTTTCAGCATCTAGATCTCCATTAAACTCGGGTATGTCGAGTTTAAGGCCTCTATCATCATCGTTCTTGTTTTTCTTTTTCGTCTTTGGCTGCTCGTCTTCTTCAGATTCGGACGGACTGTCCGAATTCTTTTTCTTCTCTTTATTCTTTAACATAGTTGCTATCTCCTTTAAAACATAAGACATCTGAGCCATCCCCGTTTTTAACTCGTTATGACCATCTTCCCATGTTTTTGGAGTTCCATTACCATCTTTGTCGTTAACCATAATTAACAACTTCCCAAGATAGATCTATTAAGAAATAAATCTGAACCTTGCTCTGGTAACCAATTTGATATAGAATTAGGTCGTTAGAATGTAACGTTAGATTAAATTGCAGCGGAATTATTGATTAGTTTGAGTATGTCGTGTATAAGATCAGAAAACAAGGAAATATTGTTGGTAATTGCGTGAATTTGGAACAAAGAACAGGATAGATTAGCGAATCTTGTTCTAACCTCGCAAGATTATAGCTCGATTTGCTATAACTCAGCCTCGCAAGGAAGAGTCCTAATCTAATCTCGCAAGCTTGACACAAGTTTTACGAACTGTAAACTTTATTGTATTTCTGAAATATTCTGAAAAATAAGGCCACAATCGGTCCTTATTTATAGTCCTACTCGATGTCACAATCTGACTCGAGATCTAATTCCTTAACATATCTTCCAAGCTATTTTTTCTAAACTAACTAGGAAACTTATTATATAATTATTAACTAATAAAAATCAGATTTGTGGAAACTAAATAAAACTAGGATTAGGAAATATAGAGTTTCCTAATTTTATTTGGATTAGGAAATATAGAGTTTCCTAATTTTATTTGAAAACAGTAAAATAAACTAATAGCTAATCTAACACAATTTAGGAAATCGTGTCTCCTAACATGGCTGGAATTCCGTGCTCCTACACGGCTTAGGGAAGCGTGTTTCCAGCTCCGCCATCTTCATTGCTCTCCCATTTCAACATCGTCACATAACTCGACCCCATTTTGAAACCTTCTGTAATTTGAGTTACATTTCGACTAATGAGCACTTCATTTTCGCTATCTTCCAATGCTCCTGCATCACATGTACTCCCAGACGAGGCACCGGCAGTCGGTCCTTGGACCGGCTGGGAGTACTATGACGGGAGTAAAACGCCAAAAATCAATAAAAAAAAACAACACAAACCACGACACTCCCTCCCTCTCTAAACAACCTTTCTCCCTAAAATCACCCCCAAACACCAACAATCCACCACCAACACCCTCCATTTCCTTAACCCTCTCACAAAATCAACCATGGCACCAAAAAAGAGAGCCCACAAGGGGGATTTGGCTCTTCAACAAGCAGAACTTGTGGTGGCGCGGCTAGCGACATGAGTCCCGATCCGTCATTCCCTGACCTCAAATTCAGTTCCGTCACCATGAAAGGTAAGTTTGTATTATTCAAACAGCGTCCCCTTCACCCGACTCGATTTATTGATCGCCAATCTATGCGAGACTGATGTGAGTCATAATTACGCACATTTAGTCCCCTAACTAAGCCTCATTTTGCATACTAATATAGCATTTCATAGCCATTTTATTCGCCAGTTGCTTCCTATTTGCTTTCCTAGTGCATTTTATATGTCTTGTAGGAAAGGAGATAATGAGGCGGAATTCTCGTCTCTCGCGCATATTTGGAAGCTTGTTTACGATCTTGGATGGACTAGTATGAAGAGGAGGCAAAAATGATGACCAAGGATGATAGGAATAAAGAGTATATGATGGCATCATATGCATAAATTAAAGAAAAAGGATTCTGCAGCTCAACCCGCTCGGGTTATTCCTCAACAGGCTCGGGTCATTCTCAACCCGCTGGGGTTGAAATTCAAGACGCTCGGTTTTTGCCCAGATTGAACGGATTGTTATGCAGCGAGATTGTCTTCGCAATGGGGAGTTGTGGGGCTCCTCCTAGGACTTGCAAGGCTCTATTAGACACCTAAGCATATGATTTCCTAATCTACCCTTGCTTAACCTAATGATGTACCACTATATATACCCAATTTGTAATAATCAAGAGATTAAGCCTTCTTAGTGGAGGCAAAGCTTCCTTAGTTTAGATTAAGCTCTCATTAGGAGTAGATTAGAATAGATTAGTCTTTAATCTTTCCACAAATTGCACTTTAATCTTTCCTTAATTATTGTTCAAGATTTCTTATTGGGCAATTGAAGACTATTGGGTTATTATTGGAGAATTGAAAACTCTTCATCAATCAATCAAGTTTTCTTCTATTATTCTTTGCTTATTATTTGGATCATCTTTAAGTTGGTATAATCTCTTCTACCCTTTGCTTAATTAATTATTTCTTTACTCATTCACCATGTTTAACCTTGTTAGTATGATTGACATCCTTATTAACATGATTACCATGACTATGAGTTAGTAGTCTCCTAGCCAGGGTTAATGGGGGATTAGAGGAACTATAACATGGGGTTAGATTCATACTTCATCTAATACGTTATCATAAGATTGCTTGCTTGTTGTAGTGTTAACATATGCACATGTTATGCTTGATAAAATGCTTGACTATGAAACCTTGCATGTATACATCTCTTATCTTTTCAACAAGACTTGTAAGATATAAACTAACTCGAGTCTTGTTAGACCATGCATAGAAGTGAATAGGAAGAAAGTAAGTCGACTTGTAGGTGTTGTACAGTCTTGACCGACTTGGCTCCGGGACCCAAATCTTCCTAGGAATTGTAAGACATAAACTAACTCGATTCCACTACAACAATAATTTGCTTGCAACTATGTGAACATGTTTTTATGATCTCCACCATGAATCCCCTATAAACCCATGACACCCTAGTATTGTTTATCATTTGTTTACACCCTTGTTTCCATTTACTTGTCTTGTTTATAATCCCTTGTTGTAGCTTAGAACACAACTTCAACCCAAATCAATTGTGACACTAGCATAAATTGAGATAGATAGACTTAGAACCCAAAGCACACCGTCACGTGGATCGATCTCGACTTAACCACTAACTATTTGTTTGTTGAGATTATAAATGTGTTTGAGAGCGTACAACGACATGCTCATCAAAATGGCGCCGTTGCCGGAGACGGTGTTTTGTGATTAAGTTCTTATTTGTTTGTCTATTTTAATTTTGCTTTAACCTTGAGGAACTTGTTTCTCAAGGTTGTTCTTACCGTTTTATTGTAGTTTACTTGCTTGTAGTTGTTTCCTTGTCTTAGCTATGATGGCTCAAGACTTGACATATGGAGTATGTGGTGGATCTTTTGAGTATGACTATTATGGTTATGGGAAGTTTGAAGAGCAAGTCAATACAAACCTACCTTACAACTCATACAATGAAAATCCTAACTACTACCCCAAATTTTCCCACAAAAACCCCCACATCCAATATCCACAACAACCACCCACCCAAGACTCATTTTACAACCAATTTCAAATGCCACAATATGACCACTTTCACACCCACACACAACAAGAAGATGACCCAAACTTTGACATCCAAAATGTGATTCTCCAAATGATGGGAGATCAACAAAACTTCTTCAAACAAGTGCTAGAGGAGAGCCAAAATAGGGACAATATTCTTCAAAGCATTGTTACCTATGGTGAGGAGTTGGCAATTCGAATTTCCCAAAGCAACCACCCAACCAACCACTCCTCACCAATCCTGAAGCATTGACCATGAATGTGAATTTGAGGTAATGACCTTTGATGAAGAAGATGTGAAGTGGGAAGAGCCAACCTCCTTGAGCTCTTGTGAATATAAAAGTGTGGTATTTGATGAAGAAGATATGAGGCTGAGTAATCCATGTACTCTTAGCCTTTGTGAGTATGAGGGTGTGTCATTTGATGTGGACATTAAGGTGTTGGAGAAAGAGTTAATGAAGAGGATTGAAGACCCTATCTATGATTCACAAAGAGATAGCAATGATGACAAGCCTATGGAAGAAGCTTATGCAAAATATGTGTCTTGCAAGGACTTATGGAATGAAGAAGAGGAATGGAGCTGTGAGATTGCCTCACTTGAGGAGCCCATCCTTGAGAAGTTTGAGGTATGCTTCCAAGGAGAAGATGAATGTCTCTTTCCTATTGACTATGAAGACCTTTTTGCACCCACCAGGGAAACTATTGTAGATACCCAGTATCTGTTGAGTCTCCAACAAACACCCGGTGATTATCGGACTACAACATGCTTAGGAATCGCGGCGTTTGATAGACAATTTTGTACAACTGTACGTCGGAAAACTTAAAAGGATTTCGAAAATAATACATTTTAAAACTTTTCAAAATTACCTGGAGTGTTTAATGCATGACGACGGGGTCACAATGACACTAATTAGAGTCAAAATCGACACCGGACCAAAAACCGACTCAAAATTCAAATCCCGACTCCAACAACGAGTCAAATCGAGTCAAACACAAAAAAACAAACTTTTCAAATACTTCCATGTTAAGGTTTCCCAAAATCCTTAATGGTCAAGTACAAATCAAGTTCATCCAAATCCTAGGATCGAACAAATCATGATTACACTTGCGTGATAGTGACAAGACACCTCGAAAACCCGCGAAATGGCCCGCGCCTCTTCGAGCAGCCCATGCGGCCACGTCGCTCAAAACGCACACAAACACCCATTTTCCTATAAATACCCCTCAAATGCCACCATTTGAGAGTTACGCGAGCATCTGCCCCCTCACCTCTCTCTTAAAATTCTAGACTCGACTTCTCAAGTCACAAACCGACACGTGTTTACGACCTACTGATCGTAAACACAAGCCTTATACATTGTTTGGTACCATCATCGTGCATTAAATCACTTGACCGACCATCTCGACCACTACACCATCACTAAACTTAAAACACTCTTTTACTTTGCTAAAACGGTTTTGAAACCGAGTTTTCCGGACAAACAAGTTGATACACTTTCGTCGGTTTCTCGTCTCAAGCCTAACATGTAAGTATGAGGGTGCAAAAATCTTCTTCTATCATGTTTTTCATTTGTTTCATGACTATAAATGCTAAAACATGCATAACATGGTCCAAACATGGGTTGAATGAGCCAAAACTGGATTTTCGGTTGAGGCAGGTGCTGCTTATGTAGAAGGCACGCTCGCGCCTAAAGCCCCTCTCAACCTTAAATCCAACCGTGTTTGGTCTCTTCTTCCCCTTTATTTTCATTTCATATTTTTAATCGGTTTTTACCATTTCAAATACTTCAAATCATTTTTATGACAATTTTTTAACCATGAAACATTTTTCACCCTTGGTTCCTAATACCATGATAGTTTAATCCGTGTTTCGGTGATAATATTTCGTTAATTACATTATAAAAGGTATTTTAAAGCCTTTTATTTCATTTCTTTACATTTTAAAGGGTATTTTAAAGCCTTTCTCATTTCTTTACATTTTCAAAACAAATGTATTAGTCACCAACACAAAATCATCCTTGATTCTACATACCATGTCGGATTTTAATCCGAGTACGATGATGAACGTCGACTAATTACAAACAAATGAACTTAAAACAATTAGTTCATAATCATTTTCAAAACTATTCACGTCAAGCTTGCAAAACCAAACCCGGCATCGAATATTGTCAAAACAATGACGATTATTCAAGTCTTGTTCTTCAAATTAGAACAAAAGCGGCCCAAACGGCCTTTTCAAATCAAGACGGGTTTAAACACCCATTTTTTAATACATTTTACGAACCTTTTCAATGGTCAGAAGACGTCTTTCATCGTCTGTTGACGCGCCCATAAACAGGCCACTTATTTTCACATTTTCAAACCAGGGCAGACCTGCTTGCGTCGCCTGAAGGTTCGCGCCTCTTTTGGCTGCCTGATGTAGGGTTTGTTCCCTTCCAGCATTTGTCTAGGACGATCCCGACTTCAGTTAATCCGAGTACAGGACGGATTAGATGACAAATCTGCTCATTTTACATTGTATTTGCGAAACGCCTTACTAAGACAAATGGATCACGTTATGCACCATAAACCTAACTCGGTAAATGGACGTTTAATTTCCGTCTTGCATACAAATCTATATTAAATCCAACTTGACATCAAATACTTGATACTTAGATTAAACAAACCGACATAGAAAGCTCACATGTTAGGTTCAAACTAGTGGATGCGCATTCATGCATTTACCCGTTTTATCAATTTTTGCATTTAACCAACCAAGATCGATCAAGAGAGGCCGCTACCGCGGGCGGGATTAGGTGTCCGATTAAAGGGCTTCCCAATACGTACCTTCACCTCTTACTCTGAAACTTTGGATAGTGGACGACTTTATCCAGGGCGTACGAGAGTCATTCTAAAGATAGGATGCTAAAGAAGGACGATTCCTTATCTTTAGTACCTATGTCAAACACCTCTTTTTGCCTTGGTTTATCTAGGTATAAAGTGGATTCGAACGGATTCCAAGCATCCCACAAATGCTTGGTGGCGACTCCGAACATCTCTTACATCGTTTCAAGACCCTTGCCGAGACGAAACCGACCGATCTAAAACGATCCAGTCGAAAACATCTTTACGCCGCCGAGCGTGGCTTTAAAAAAAAGACCACTGCCGTGTCCACAGATCGGCTGGGCATCCGCAGGTGGGCCATGTCCACAGACTAGCGACTCCGCTGGGGATAACTAGGACACTTGTGTCTTTTTTATCCCTAGATGGTGAGACTCGAACGAGGTCTTGATTGAAATGCATTAATTGATATTACGGTCATAGTCAGGTTCCCTGTCCGGGCCTACAACCTAACCCTTTTCGACCAATTGGCTCGTCTCGTCGCGCGTGAGTTTTCTAATCCCCGCGTTTTGAATCCCGATTGAGTCAAGCATGCCATTAACGTTACATATTTCTGTTTCGTCAAAGAGCTTTCATCACCTTCGAGCACGAGGCTAGGGCACCTTCCTCACACATTTTGTTTGGATTGGTATCCCTCTCGAAAATCGGGGTTTGATTGCTTGGTGTGTAACCCACCCTTTTAAGCCAAAACCCGTGTCAACATTATGCATAATATAATGAAACTGCGAGTGCTTATGTGTTATGTGATCATAAGTCCTTCCGTGTCATTTCAAACTTTTAAAACACCCTTTTGCGCCGTTATAATGGCCATTTCAAAACCTCGGTCTCTCGCCGACCGTTGCATTTCAAACAACACGCCTTCCTTGGCCGTCGTAATGACGATTTCCAAACCCGGTTTTCAACAATTATTTCAAACAACTCTCCTTCCTAAACCGTCATAATGACGATTTTCAAACTCGGTTTTCTACAACCATTTCCGTTTTCTACAACCATGTCAACACGCCTTCCTAGGCCGTCATAATGACGATTTTCAAACTCGATTTTCTACAACCATTTAAAAACACCTTTTTACGCCGTTATAATTTGCCGCATCAAGACACGGATTTTAACCCGTCTCGCGCCAACAATGGCTCTCTCAAAACCCGAGAAAGGCACACACCCATTTTCGAGACATTTTCAAATCCCGAGGACCATACACCGTCCCCGAGACCTTATCAAACATTTCAAAACTTGATTTTCAAAACATACAATTTTGAATTTCAAAAATCGTCTCTGGAAACAGTACATTGTTTTCCGAGCCGACTCAAACTCAAACCTTCTTTTGAAAACAAACTTAAGACAACTCTTCAACTGACCGACTTTTGGAGATCCCTATTCTTCGGTAGCCGTCCATAAAGCAACAAACGAATCTTTTTGAAAATCTCTATTTTCAAAAACTTCAGTCCACCATTCCAATTCCGCCTCGTGTCTATCGAGTCAAAGCAAGCCTACTTATGGGTCTTTACTTATGAATCGTCTCACCACGAGACTCTTCCAATGGCTCTACGCCACTACGTTGGACGCGAGTCAAAGTCCGGTCAACACCGTAACGTTATAAATCGAGTTAGTACCGAGGTACCACACACGGTCATCCTCGTCTTGTTAAGTCTAATCTCTATTCCATCCTTTTTGTTGTCTGCGTTTAGTCTTTGGACCGTGTCGGATTGAGATGTAATGTGAGCCGATTTTCTGCCTCAGAACCATGGCCCCGTCCTCAATTTCGTCCAACAACAATGACAATAGAGATGTTTCGACTGCTCAGCTAGCCAGCCTGCTCACTGCTCTTAAGGTCACCCTGGACCGTGTCGAGACCCGTATTGACACCCTAGAAAACAAGGAAACTGGAGAACACAACACTCCACCTTTGACTGAAACTGAGAAAAGGCTCAAACTTCTGAAGGAACAACTCTTAGCCCGTGGTAACAACATCCACCTCGAAAACAACCGAAAATTTGAACCCGTTGGGGATCCACTACCCGACAACTTTACCTGACTTATGTACCCAAATTCAAGGGAGTGGAGGATCCACTCAATCACACCCGAGCCTTCAAAGACTACATGGCCATAAAGGGGGTCAAACAGGAACTCTTCACCCGGATCTTTCCATCATCCCTGGAACCGATCCATCGCCAATGGTACTACTCCCTCGACCCAAAGAACCTCACTACTTGGGACGAGGTCGCAGTCGAGTTTGCTAAACAGTATGCCGACAATGTCGAAATCCAGGCCAACACTCGTACTCTTGAGGTCCTCACCCAAAATGATAAGGAAGGATTTACAGATTTCCTAACCCGTTGGAGGAGCGTAAGCACCCAATTGGTCAGTAAGCCAAGCGAATCAACTTTGGTAGAGAAATTTGTCAACAATCGCTGCCCGGCGTATGCCAACTTACTGAGATACCAAAACATCAAGACATTTCAAGATCTACAAATCCTTGGAACCCGCATCGAAGACGACCTTCGAAAGGATGTCCTAGCCAAAACCACCGGTAGAGGCTACCAGGGATCCACATCCACCGGATCTCGCCCCTATGGTCAAACAAACAAAATTGATGAGGTCAACCTCCTCGAGCCAACTGCGAAAAGAGCTGAACGTCCCCAAAGGGTATTCACCAACCTAGAGTCAACTTATGCAAGCGCCCTAAAAAGGCTTATGCACCAAGGGAAACTACAATCGATCAGACCCACTTCGGACCCAGCTGAGGCTAAGAAGACCCGTTTCTGGAATCCCAATGCCTACTGCCAATACCACCAAGGGAAAGGTCATGACACAGTGTAGATACCTCATTTCTGCACCGCTCTGTAACACCCCGTAATTTCGGACCGTTATTATATTGCGGAAGTAATTTATTAATCAAGTTGAATTTAATATTTATGTATTTGAAGTAATAATAATTCAATGAAATATAATTCTATTATATTTTTAAGTAAAGTATTTATTTTGATAGTTTCGAAATGTTTAAAAATAGTTTAAACCATGTAAAAACCTTTTATTTCGAAATAAGGGCATATCGGGGAAAATGGCAATTCTTGTGAAAATTGGGCAAACGATTTTGGAAATAGGTCATATGAGTACTCAATCTTCTTGTAATCTCGTGTTTAAGAACTTTGGCATTGTCGGAATTTGCATTTGACAAACGGTTCTAATTATCGTCGAAACGAGCCAAAACCGACTAATAAAATTCCGCCAAATACCCGCTTCTTTTCCCCCTTCCACGGCACACCTCCTCCCCCCTCCATCCCTTTGGATTTTTCTTTTCCAACTTCATCCTCCTTGAACATTCTAACATATTCTAAACTAAAAACACCATTTTCATACCAAAACTTAAGCTTTTTAAGGTGATTTTCATCATAATTCACTCATTTCTACTCCAAATTTCATAAGGATTACATATTTGGAATCCTCTCTTCATTTCCAACATCCTAGTATGTATTAAATTCATTTGCCCTAAATTTATTTTATCCACCATTTTTAGGGTTTTGACTATAGTGCTTATTATTGTGTTTTTATTGTTTATTTAGGTAAAGATTTAGAAGACGAGTTTGGAGACTCGTACATAGTTGAAGATAGTGGCTAGCATGTATATTAGGGTTTGGTGTTCAAGGTGCTAATTGCTCATTCTTAGCTAAAGGTAACATATTTCGAGTTACTCGACGAATAAATGTCACATTCTTTGCTTTTTGTATGTTTTTGTGAATGTTATTTGAGTGGTTTGTTTCACATGAAAATATGGGTTAAATTCATGTCTTTTATAAGTATAAGTTAACATATTAGTATGGAAATGAAATGGGACTGATTAATTGATGCTTAAAACGGTGTTAAAATGAACAAAAACGGAGAAACGAAGGATTAGGGGTGGCGGCCCAAAGCCAGTTCGGCGGCCCGTTGCAGGCCACGGCAGCCCTGGGTTGGCCCAGGTTGGTCCGTTGCTTGTTTTCGCGATTTTTCATGCGTTGTTCGTCGTTTCGGGTTAATTAATGTTATATTTAGTATAAGTAACATATGGGTAATCTTATGAAATGAATAATGTTAGTAGTAAATATAATGTTGGTGGTAAAATTATTCTTATATTGGTAGTTTGCACATGTTAGGATAGGTTATGATATGAAATTGTAATGAATAGGCTTGAAATGAATTTTATAGCGATAATTGCAATGTTTGGATGATTATGCCGAAAATCGAGCCCTTAGTCCCTTTGATGAATCGATGTCGATCAATTGTGTGATTGGTCACCATGATTGAACCCGCACTGCGCAGGTGGGGTTGCGGGTAAAAATTCGGTTGGATGAATTATAGTGTGAATTGGATAATTGGCCTTATTCTTGTTTTAGGCCATTTATTATGTTTTTATTTCACATATGTTGTTGGTTGATTTGAATGGTTTCTTATATTGTAGAAACGGCCCTAGATTCCCGAAACCTTTAATATTGTTAATATTGCTTGAAATGGAATTGGTATTGAATACTTCTTGCAGGTTGTTGTGTTTGTCATAGATAGGCCTTTATAGTCTTTGACGAGTATATGTTCACTGCTTAATAGCCTTTGTGTTCCTGACTTGGTGGGTTTATATCCAAGTTGGGGCATGACCTCGTTACTTATTTTGAGAGTAAGTGGTCAGCTTAAGTACTAGCCAACCCTTTGGTGGACTCCTTAGGGTACTCACATGGTTTTATTAAAATTGTGGGTCTTGGGTGCGGTGGTGTGTATCCGCATGTCTAGGTCTGCGCAGATTTAGGACTAGGGTTGTGTTGTGTCTTGGCCATGTTTTGATAGAACCTCTTAGCCAAGATACCGGTTCGATTACCTTCCCTACCTCGTGGTATAGACTCGAGTTACAGAGTGACTATTGACCGTGCTAAGAACTTATGCCTGTCTTTGATATATTGTCCTTTCTTGTTTGGTGACTTTATGAATTGTAATAGGTGAGATGCAAGCCGGTTACAATTGATGAAGTTTGGATTACTGTTTGTTATATGTTGCACATGATAGTTCGAATTGGTCAGCTTAGTGTTCATATGTTAAAATACTCGATAATTAAATTATTTATGATGTTGTTTACATGTTTTCATGTTACATTAAATATGACATTTCGTGGCTGGGAGGACTCGAAGTTACTCCCCACTGAATTGTGGCTTTCGTGTTTGTATAAAATGCGATTGACAGGTTGATGATGATTAGATGGGGTACACGGACGAGCTAGTGAGCAAAAGAACCTTGGACTTAGTTTGGTTATATTTTGTAGTAAACCTTTAAACATATGGTTGTGTTTATATTTTGGAGGGACATATGTCTCCCTCTTTTACTTTGGTTTGTATCACTTTATTCTCGCGACTTTAGCAATGTTATGTAAATTAGTTTGTTAGTATTTGCAGGTTTTGGCACTCTTCATTTGGAAATGTTTGTGAATGGTTTAGAAAAGTTTTAAAAATTACAGGTTTTATCTAGTTGAACCAATTACAAACATATCCTGTCAGTTTCTCTGTAGAATTTACGTGTTTATTTAACGTTAAAAATGAGGGTGTCACAGTTGGTATCAGAGCCAGGTTGCTCCCGACGCACGTTTGTGCACCCCACTTAAAATCACTTGACCTTCGAATAATAAACTTGAGAGATGGGTAGGATGGGTAGATTTAGGATTTTATGTGGTAGTCTGTTTGTGATTGCTAATTGTTAGGTACTAATTAAATTTTCTCTTTTGCAAGATGGCTCCGCCAAGAAGAGTTGATGATGCTATTTTACAAGCTCTTACTCTAATCCTCCAAAACCAACAAAATCAGCAGAATCAACAAACTCCTCCTCCTCCCCCGCCTCCTGAGGGTACTCCAGGCACCTATACTTGGGTGGCTAACCAATTAACCCGAATCAACACTCCCACATATGGTGGAGAAATTGATCCAGTTGCTCTTACGGGGTGGTTTCGAGAGTTAGAGAAAAGCTTTATGTTGTATGATGTTAAGAAGGAACATAAAGTGAAGCTGGCATCTCACTTCTTAGTAGGAGAAGCAGATCGATGGTGGTCTATGACTGGGCCTACTGTTTCATCTGAACCGGGTTTTGACTGGGAACGTTTCAAGAAATTAGTGGTGGCCCGATTCTATCCGCAAGAACTTAAACGGCAGAAGTTGAAAGAATTCATGGAATTAAAGCAAGGAAGCCTTCCTGTTCAGGCCTTCACTGATAAATACAACGAGTTGGCTCATTATGCAACTAGATTGGTGAAGGATGACAACGAAAAAGCTTTCTTTTATCCTGAAAAGCTCTCTCCTAAAATCAAAAGCATGGTCCGACGGGACTCCACCAGCTTTGTTTCAATTTACAATGATGCTTTATGGGCTGAGAATTCACTGAAAGACATTGAAAATGAAGCTCGTGCAACCATTCCGATCTTGGCAAGAGGCCTTTATATCCATCTTCTAGGCCCTATACTCCTTCACCCAGGTTCACCTCTTCTCCCTCTTACCCAAATAAGAGGAGATTTGATCCTCTTGTGCAAGCTAACCGGGTGGTCAATCTTCGACTTTTAACAACAATAAAGGTGCTAAAGACCGAGTGTGCTATAACTGCAAGAAACCAGCACATCCTGGTAAATGCTTCGTTGATCCTATCATATGCTTTTCTTGCAACAAACCGGGCCACAAGGCCAATGTTTGCCCGGAGAAGAAAGTGACGGCTCCTACTACTCATGCTACCCCAGAGAGGCCGAAAGGCCGGATTTTTGTCATGAGCCGAGCAGAAGCTGAGGCACACCCTGATATCATTACTGGTACATTTTCTATTTTTGATGTTCCTTGTTTGGTACTATTTGATGCGGGTGCCTCTTTATCTTTTATTTCAATGAAACTCTCCGATAAGTTATCACTTGAATCATCACATGGAGAAAGCACATCTATATCCTTACCCTCTGGTGATGTCTTTTCCTGTTCTAAAATCTATCCGAGAGTTCCTATTTCTATCGCGGGATCTATATTTCCAGCAAATCTTTTCCAATTTCCGCTTGAAGAATTTGATGTCATTTTGGGCATGGATTGGTTACATACTTATCATGCTCGATTTGAATGTCGGGACCAGAAAATAATTCTTACAAGCCCTTCAGGTCACCGTGTGTCTTATCAAGTGGTTAAAAGACAAACCGGTGTTAAATTAATTTCTGCTATGAAGTTTGTCAATGCGATGAAAAAGGGTCATCAAGCCTTCTTGTGTATGGTGACTACTTCAGATTCTTCCTCTCTGCCTCCTAAAGAGAACGTTCCGGTGGTATGTGAATTTCCCGATGTTTTTCCTGATGAGCTACCGGGAATTCCTCCTGAAAGGGAAGTTGAATTTACTATTGATCTTATTCCTGGTACCGGCCCTATTGCTAAAGCTCCTTATAGACTGGCACCGTCTGAAATGAAAGAGCTGAAGGCTCAGCTGGATGATTTGGTTGCCAAAGGTTTTATCCGACCTAGCTCTTCACCTTGGGGTGCTCCTGTTCTCTTTGTAAGGAAGAAGGATGGATCTATGCGGTTATGCATAGATTATCGTGAACTTAACCGGGTTACTATCAAGAATAAATATCCTCTTCCTAGAATTGATGATCTTTTCGACCAACTCCAAGGTGCTTCCACTTTCTCTAAAATTGACCTTCGTTCGGGCTATCATCGATTCCATCCGAGAAGTGACATTCCTAAAACCGCCTTCAGTACGAGATATGGTCATTTCGAGTTTACAGTGATGCCATTCGGATTGACCAATGCTCCAGCAGTATTCATGGATCAGATGAACCGTACTTTCAGAGAACACCTTGACAAATGCGTTGTAGTGTTCATTGATGACATCCTGTTCTATTCTAAATCTGAAGAAGAACATGCCAAACACCTTCGTGCTATTTTGGAGGTTAACGCGTGAAAAATGGTATGCTAAATTCTCTAAATGTGAATTCTGGTTACCTAAAGTGACCTTCCTTGGGCACGTCATTTCGAAAGAGGGCGTTATGGTAGATCCCGCCAAAATCGGCCGTTGTTAATTGGAAAAGTCCGATCAATGTTTCAAAATCCGTAGTTTCCTTGGCTTGGCGGGTTACTATCGGCGGTTTGTGAAGGATTTTTCAAAGATTGCTAGGCCGATGACTCGATTCTTTGAAGAAAGAGTCTAAATTTATGTGGTCTGAGGAGTGTGAAAATGCCTTCCAGGAATTGAAAAAGAGGTTGACTACCGCTCCGGTGTTGACCTTACCTGAAGAAGGAGTGGACTTTGATGTTTACTATGATGCTTCTAAGCATGGTATAGGTTGTGTCTTGATGCAAAAAGGGAAAGTCATTGCGTATGCCTCTCGACAGTTTAGAGTTCATGAAGTTAACTACCCGACTCATGATCTTGAATTAGCTGCGGTGGTGCATGCTTTGAAGATTTGGAGACACTACCTCATTGGAGTCCATTGCAACATCTACACCGACCACAAAAGCCTGAAATACCTCTTTACCCAAAAAGATCTGAACATGAGGCAAAGAAGATGGTTGGAATTGGTGAACGACTATGATGCCGACCTAATTTATCACGAAGGAAAAGCTAATGTGGTGGCTGATGCTCTTAGCAGAAAATCTTGTCATTCTTTGAATTCTTTTCGGGAATTAGCTCCTGAACTTGCTTTAGAACTTCAAAATTTGGGAATAAGCCGTGTAAAAAGGGGCTCTAATCATCTTAATGCCATGTCAGCCGAACCTGACTTCTACCGTGAGAACCGTGCTTGTCTTCCCAATGATCCTACTTTCAAATCGATTCGAGCTAAAATTCAACTTGGGCAAGCTAAGGATTGTAAGATTGATGATGATGGGTATCTTCATTATCAAGGTAGAATCTATGTTCCGGGGGCAGCTAATTTGAGAAAAAGAATTCTTGATGAAGCACACCTCTCTCCTTACTCCGTTCATCCGGGAAGTACCAAAATGTACAAAGATTTGAGATTATAATTCTGGTGGCCTAGGATGAAGATTGAAGTTACGGAGTATGTCAGTAAATGCCTCACCTGCCAGAAAGTAAAGATAGAGCATCAAAAGCCCGGGGGTTTGCTTCAACCCTTGGATGTTCCTCTTTGGAAATGGGAGTCTATTTCCATGGATTTTGTGATGGCTTTACCCAGGACTTCCACTGGGAAGAATGCTGTTTGGGTGGTTGTGGACCGATTGACTAAGTGTGCTCGGTTTATCCCCATCAAAGAGACCTGGAGATTAGAAGTTCTAGCTCGTGTCTATGTGGATGAAGTAGTGCGCTATCATGGGGTTCCTAAAGATATAGTTTCAGATCGGGACCCTCGATTTTGTTCTCGTTTAACTGCATTACGAAGGCCTTGGGTAGTAAACTATTGATGAGCACTGCTTTTCACGCCGCCACTGATGGTCAAACCGAGAGAACAATTAAAACTTTAGAGGATCTTCTTCGTGCTGTGCCTTAGATTTCCAAACTTCACGGGAGAAATGTTTACCTCTGGTTTAGTTCTCTTACAACAACAGCTATCAAGCCTCCATTAAAATGGCACCATATGAAGCTCTGTACGGTAGAAAATGCCGTACTCCAGTCTGTTGGGATCAAACCCAAAATGTTCCAATGTTAGGACTTGATTTGGTGACCGAGTCCATTAAACAAGTTAAAATCATTCGGGAGCGGATGAAAGCCGCTCAGGACCGTCAAAAATCATATGTTGATGTCCGTCGTCGACCACTTTCTTTTGAGGTTGATGATCAAGTATTCCTTAAAGTGTCACCTATGAAAGGGGTGAAACGGTTTGGCGTAAAAGGGAAGTTGAGCCCTAAATATATTGGACCTTTCCGGGTGATTGAAAAGATTGGTCCTGCTGCTTACCGTTTAGAATTGCCCCCAAATCTGAGCAAGGTTCACAATGTCTTCCATGTTTCTCAGTTGAGGAAGTACATTAGTGACCCTAGCCATATCATTCAAGAAGAGATTCCTGAATTGGAGCCTAACTTGGCGGTTGAAGAAAGGCCAATCCGGATTCTCGAAAAAGCCAACAAGCAACTTAGGAGCAAAGTTGTACCTCTAGTCCGTGTTCTTTGGCGTTGTGGAAATGTCGAAGAAGAGACTTGGGAGACTGAAGCTTCTATGTTAGCTAAATATCCTGAATTATTCTCGTAAGGTATTCCTTTTTCTTACTCTTTTTCCGCGTTACTAAGCCGTATTTAATCATAATTAGTAAAGATATTATTCTTATTATAGAACTTTAAACTAAAATTTTGAAAATGCTTTTATGATTTTTAATGGATTTAACATTAATGAGTGTTAAATCTCGTTATTGGAGACGTCCCAATAATGGGTTTTCTCATTTATTGGTGTAGAAATATTTTTATATTTTGATATGAAATGTGGATGTTCTTGTCTGATCAACAAGAGTATCACCGTTTCATTGAAAAGATACCTATATTTTTTCTTATGATTATATTATTAAAATGTTGTTTACTATAATTTCTCCTTCTAAGTTTCGAGGACGAAACTTTTTAAAAGGAGGGGTGATTGTAACACCCCGTAATTTCGGACCGTTATTATATTGCGGAAGTAATTTATTAATCAAGTTGAATTTAATATTTATGTATTTGAAGTAATAATAATTCAATGAAATATAATTCTATTATATTTTGAAGTAAAGTATTTATTTTGATAGTTTCGAAATGTTTAAAAATAGTTTAAACCATGTAAAAACCTTTTATTTCGAAATAAGGGCATATCGGGGAAAATGGCAATTCTTGTGAAAATTGGGTAAACGATTTTGGAAATAGGTCATATGAGTACTCAATCTTCTTGTAATCTCGTGTTTAAGAACTTTGGCATTGTCGGAATTTGCATTTGACAAACGGTTCTAATTATCGTCGAAACGAGCCAAAACCGACTAATAAAATTCCGCCAAATACCCGCTCCTTTTCCCCCTTCCACGGCACACCTCCTCCCCCTCCATCCCTTTGGATTTTTCTTTTCCAACTTCATCCTCCTTGAACATTCTAACATATTCTAAACTAAAAACACCATTTTCATACCAAAACTTAAGCTTTTTAAGGTGATTTTCATCATAATTCACTCATTTCTACTCCAAATTTCATAAGGATTACATATTTGGAATCCTCTCTTCATTTCCAACATCCTAGTATGTATTAAATTCATTTGCCCTAAATTTATTTTATCCACCATTTTTAGGGTTTTGACTATAGTGCTTATTATTGTGTTTTTATTGTTTATTTAGGTGAAGATTTAGAAGACGAGTTTGGAGACTCATACATAGTTGAAGATAGTGGCTAGCATGTATATTAGGGTTTGGTGTTCAAGGTGCTAATTGCTCATTCTTAGCTAAAGGTAACATATTTCGAGTTACTCGACGAATAAATGTCACATTCTTTGCTTTTTGTATGTTTTTGTGAATGTTATTTGAGTGGTTTGTTTCACATGAAAATATGGGTTAAATTCATGTCTTTTATAAGTATAAGTTCACATATTAGTATGGAAATGAAATGGGAATGATTAATTGATGCTTAAAACGGTGTTAAAATGAACAAAAACGGAGAAACAGAGGATTAGGGGTGGCGGCCCAAAGAGCCCGGAGGCCCATGCAGGCCACGGCAGCCACTGGTTGGCCCGGGTCGGTCCGTTGCTTGTTTTCGCGATTTTTCATGCGTTGTTCGTCGTTTCGGGTTAATTAATGTTATATTTAGTATAAGTAACATATGGGTAATCTTATGAAATGAATAATGTTAGTAGTAAATATAATGTTGGTGGTAAAATTATTCTTATATTGGTAGTTTGCACATGTTAGGATAGGTTATGATATGAAATTGTAATGAATAGGCTTGAAATGAATTTTATAGCGATAATTGCAATGTTTGGATGATTATGCCGAAAACCCAGAGCCCTTAGTCCCTTTGATCAATCGATGTCGATAAATTGTGTGATTGGTCACCATGATTGAACCCGTACTGTCGCGGGTCAGGTTGCGGGTAAAAATTCGGGTGGATGAATTATAGTGTGAATTGGATAATTGGCCTTATTCTTGTTTTAGGCCATTTATTATGTTTTTATTTCACATATGTTGTTGGTTGATTTGAATGGTTTCTTATATTGTAGAAACGGCCCTAGATTCCCTGAAACCTTTAATATTGTTAATATTGCTTGAAATGGAATTGGTATTGAATACTTCTTGCAGGTTGTTGTGTTTGTCTTAGATAGGCCTTTATAGTCTTTGACGAGTATATGTTCACTGCTTAATAGCCTTTGTGTTCCTGACTTGGTGGGTTTATATCCAAGTTGGGGCATGACCTCGTTACTTATTTTGAGAGTAAGTGGTCAGCTTAAGTACTAGCCAACCCTTTGGTGGACTTCTTAGGGTACTCACATGGTTTTATTAAAATTGTGGGTCTTGGGTGCGGTGGTGTGTATCCGCATGTCTAGGTCTCTGCTGTGATTTAGGACTAGGGTTGTGTTGTGTCTTGGCCATGTTTTGATAGAACCTCTTAGCCAAGATACCGGTTCGATTACCTTCCCTACCTCGTGGTATAGACTCGAGTTACAGAGTGACTATTGACCGTGCTAAGAACTTATGCCTGTCTTTGATATATTGTCCTTTCTTGTTTGGTGACTTTATGAATTGTAATAGGTGAGATGCAAGCCGGTTACAATTGATGAAGTTTGGATTACTGTTTGTTATATGTTGCACATGATAGTTCGAATTGGTCAGCTTAGTGTTCATATGTTAAAATACACGATAATTAAATTATTTATGATGTTGTTTACATGTTTACATGTTACATTAAATATGACATTTCGTGGCTGGGAGGACTCGAAGTTACTCCCCACTGAATTGTGGCTTTCGTGTTTGTATAAAATGCGATTGACAGGTTGATGATGATTAGATGGGGTACACGGACGAGCTAGTGAGCAAAAGAACCTTGGACTTAGTTTGGTTATATTTTGTAGTAAACCTTTAAACATATGGTTGTGTTTATATTTTGGAGGGACATATGTCTCCCTCTTTTACTTTGGTTTGTATCACTTTATTCTCGCGACTTTAACAATGTTATGTAAATTAGTTTGTTAGTATTTGCAGGTTTTGGCACTCTTCATTTGGAAATGTTTGTGAATGGTTTAGAAAAGTTTTAAAAACTACAGGTTTTATCTAGTTGAACCAATTACAAACATATCCTGTCAGTTTTTCTGTAGAATTTACGTGTTTATTTAACGCTAAAAATGAGGGTGTCACATCTCGCAAACCACCCGGTGATGATTGGGCCGCATGTTTGCTACGCGGAACGATTTGTGACAGTTCGTAAGTTTATCGTCAAGTGATTGCCCAAACACTAATGTCTACCTCTTAGTTGTCATCTACGTGCCGATACGGTCGTTTTGACAGTAATTAGAGTACATTTGGAGTCCGGGCCTAAAACCGTCTTCATTTTCTCGATTAAATCCAGAAATCCCGAGAATGTTCTGGAATGTTCCGGATATTTCTATTCTATATTTTATAAATATTTCACAATCTTTATCCTTTGGTAAACAATTTCCCGTAATATTCACATAAAATATTAAGGAAAAACAAATTATTCCGTCCTACCATAACTTAAACACGGAAATCTTTCTTCCGCAGGAGGAAACCACTTGGGAACAGACGCAGCAGGTGCTGCGCCTCTTCCAAGAGACGCAGTGGCTGCTGCGCCTCTTCCCAGGTCCTTTTCTGCGTAATTTTCGTATCTTTTTCATATCTTTCCGAGATTCACTTCCAAAGACTCTCCAAAACCTTATTCCTTCACGTGAGTAGTATAAATAGGAGCCTTTGCTCCTCATATTTCTCACGCGAGTGTCCGCCCTTATCTTCTCCCTTTGCATTCTAGACCTTTGTTCTTACTTTTTGGCGTCTACGTGCTTGAACTTTCTACCACGTAAGCTCGGATCTTTCTGAGTACCATCCTCGTTTGCATGACCGACCAATTTGACCAACTCCACAATAATCAACTTAATTAATCTATTCGTTTTCCTTTTACGAGGGCACTTTCTTTACATTCGCGTTGAGCATCACTAATCGATATCTTAGTTCATCTCGTTTTGTCAAACATGTAAGTCTGAGGGTGTAAATCTCTCTTTTATTATTGTTCTTTACTTTTTGTATCATTAATGTAAGGTTTATGTCGAAAACACCTCTTAAAACCGATTTCTAAAACCGTGCTTCAAAACCTCTTTTTTACGGATTTCCAGTAGACAAACGTCGAGAAAGGACGCAAAAGAATCGCTGCGCCTCTTGAAGGAGCGCGATTCTGCCGCGCCTCTTTGTGAGGCTGCCGCAGTTCCTGCTTCCTTTCTTCTTCCTTCGTCCTCTGTAATTCGTTCGTCTTTTATTTGTTTCGTTTGTTTTCTTTAATTCTTCGACATAGTAGTCTAATAATTCATATGTATGTTATTTATCATTCATTAGCATGTAATCTAATCGTTAAATTCGACTTAAATCCCTTATAATCTCATATTTGCGGGTTTTCGTCATTAAACTCATTTCGGGTTTTAGGAATTCTATCCATCAATATTGGGTTTTTGGAATTCATCGTTGACATATTTACGTCTGTCTATTGTCATATTCGTCGCATATTCGTCATTAATTCGTCATCTTTAACCTATTTTGTTCACCTATGTCACTAATCAATCATTCTTTCACGTAAATAATTAGTAATATTTCGTCTCATCCATGTTTTATTGCTTTTATGACCCTTAATCACATGTAAATAACCTAGTAATCACTTTCATCCGAGTAAATAATTTAATCAATCATTAAATTTACCGACGAGTATTAACAACACGCAATTCCGGCTTCACAGCCAGAACTCAGGTCAGGAACAGACGCAGCAACTACTGCGTCTATTCCAAAGGACGCAGTTCTGCTGCGCCTGTTCCGGGTTGAATTCTGCCTCTGAACTCCATTGTTGCTTGACCTAGTTTAATTAGTTTATGTATAATTGACTATTATCCGTATTATCGCCTTCTGTTTTGTTCGTTGATTTATTCCTTTATTCGTTTTCTCAAAATTATCCGTTTTAAAGGTATTTTCGACATAAATCGCTAAATCCGTTGTAATTATTGTAATTTTCATTATCGTAATTTTCTTTTATTGTATTTATCTTATTTTTTTGTATCATTTGTATGTTTTCACATGTAATTGAGCATTAAATCTTACTTTGACCCAATTGTATGTTAAATTACGTGTCAACCGACTTAGTTAATTTTCACATGCTAGGATTAAAACTTGGATGTTGCATTGCATGCACATAGCCGACGATATATCGAGTATAGATGATGTCCCTAATCATTAGTAGAGGCCGCTATCGAGGCGGGCGGGATTAGGTGTTCGATCAAAAGAGCTTCCTAATACGTACCCTCACCCCTTACTCCAGATCTCCGTGAACACCCGTGTTCATTGGCATCCACGAGAGTCATTCTAGACATAGAATGCTAAGGGTAACGATTGCTTAGTGTTCATGTCTCTACTTTGTGTCTTGACATGACACGAGGTATTCGAACGGTTCCAATTTCCCATAAAAATTGGTGGCGACTCCAACAAAAGCGCAAACGCTTGTTCTCTTCCTCCCAAGCACCCCCATGGGCCCCCCGCTGTCCACACACAGAAACCTGTTTTAAGCTCAAACACATCATTCAGGACATGATCGAGAAAGGGGAATTACCTTTGCCTCCACCGACAAAACCAAACAACAAGACAAACCCTTTGGGAATCCATGCTATCTCCAACGATGAGCCAACCTTAGACTGCTCACACCTCATCTTACCAATTGATGATGAGGTGAATGCCTTGGAGAAGGATGCCTCGGACGGGGTATTGGTATTCAGCGCCACAACCATGCTTGCCATGTTCCAACGAGTTGAGGAGGTTATAGCCAGTCTCTCAGAAAGGATTACTCGGCTTGACAACGCTTACCACCGGTTGATTTTCAACCCACCAACACAAACACCTTGCCCGAGGGAAGGTCCTCCAAACATCCGAAACTACCCTCACCGGGAAGGATTGATCCCACGACCATTCTGGCACGCACCTCACAATAATTAACCTCACAGTAATCAACCTCACAATAATCAACCTCACAAAAATTACCCTCAAAAAAACTTCCCTCACAAAAACTACCCACCGAGGAATACCCCTCCAAAGTACCCTCGAGATCCCGAAGTCAATGGTATCTGGAGAGACGACGCTGAGGATGTGTATATGGTTCCGAAGAAGGGGAAACAGACAAAAGAGATCGGTCATCTTACCCGGTCCGGACGCCCCTATCAAAACCCGAGCAATCCAACAATCATTCCAAAAACGAATGACCAGGTTGTCCCGGACACGGACACCCAACTCAAGGCTCCCGAAAACTCGATCCTTAAACAACTGCAAAAAGCAAGAGCCGAAATTTCAATTTGGCAACTGATTGCTACATCCTTCGAACATCGGCAAACTCTACTACAAGCCTTGGGAAAACTGACAGTTCCCTCTACCTCCTCTCCTGAAGAAGTGGTAGTACACATGACAAGGGATGTCCCCGACTTGAACAATCCGATCATCTTCTCTGATGAATATATCCCTCCATTCGGAGCCAACCATAACCTGGCCATATACATCACCGTACAGTGCCTCAGAAAGAATGTACCTATGGTTCTAGTGGATGACGGATCTGCAGTTAATGTCATTCCCCTCAAGACGGCTCATAAACTTGGTATCAAAGAAATCGATTTGGTCCCAATCAATCAAGGGGTACGCGCCTATGACGGCACTCATCGTAAGGTCGCGGGGCTTATCACCCTAACCGTTACAACCGGACCCTTGGAAAGGCAGACCAGTTTTCAGGTAGTTGACATTGACGCCTCCTTCAACATGCTTCTGGGACGCCCCTGGATTCACACCGTCAAGGTAGTTACCTCAACCCTTCATCGGAAAATTAGGGCCCTTTCAACGGGAAGACGATCACAATTCCCGATTCCCCAATCAAATCCGTCATGAAAAAGGGAATAGCCTCCCAAGCCATTGAAGAGGACGGCAGCGAAATGTGGGGATTCCAGGCTGTGAATGCCCTAACCGATGAATCAGCACCTTTTGATTGTGACCCGTTTTCCAACCTCACAGTCAACCGCATTCTGATGCGCCAGGGTTATTTCCCAGGTCTACCCCTCAATCCGCTGCAGAACACCTTACCTCCCTTGAAACAGGATAAGGTTCCCAACATCCCCTTCGGGCTAGGCTATGATCCTACCGATGAAGACATCTAAGAGATGAACCTCCTAATACGGAAGCGCAAGAAGCACAGAGTTATTCTCCGTCCCTATCATTTGACCCTCAATGGATACTTCGTCCCCAAGGGAGAGTCCGAGCTCTATCACGGCTTTCCTGAGCCGATCTATGATTCCGTGGCAAAGGTCAGGCACCCGGGTGTAGTAGTATTTCCAGATTGCTACTTCATCCCCGACAACACCAAAGCTACATCAACCAAATCTGAGTCGACCCCATGCCTCGACGGATAAGTTGTCACTCGCCTCTTCGGAGAAGACAACATCAAGCACCTCAGCTATGAGGACATCATCAACATCACTCTAAAGGACAACCATTTGTACCCCACTGCCTTAATCTCTGATACTGACCCAAAGAAAGCTGCACAAGGCTGGAGGAAAACTGTCAAATGGACCGATCGTCAAGGCCGCATTCTCAAGATCGCAACTGGAGAAGGCCCTATGTTCAAAGAGGGAAGTGAAGAAGAGTCTGAGTCTGAGTCGGAGTCAGAGTCTGTCTTAGCTCCTAACACTCCGGATGTCCCAGTCAGAGTCCCCTTCCCACTGTTTTATCACAAACTTGTGGCTGCTTCAGAGGCTGGGTCAACTAGGGTCATCCCCACTCCCATGGAAGGTGGCAACCTGGAGCTTGTTCTAGGGGTCACCTCCTCTGCTGTGTTGCCTCTGAATGCCCATGATATGTCTATCATATCCGAGCATTTCGCTCAAGTCGACTTAATGAACACTAAGTTTGCTTATGACTCGTCTCAATCTAATTGCAATGCAATTCTGAACGACTATGAGGAATTTGACTTGAGTGACTACCCACCTCACCTAGCCAAAGAACTTGACAAACGGGAAACTAGGACCCCCATCATTGAGGAGACCGAACCTATTAACGTAGGAACCGACAACACACCTCAAGAACTTAGGATAGGGACAACCCTTGACCCCTCGGAAAGACAATAGTTCATTGACCTCCTACACAAATACAAGGACGTATTCGCCTGGTCCTATAGAGAGATGCCTGGGATTGACAGGGAGATTGCGGAGCACAGGATACCCATTAAACCCGGAGCTAAACCCGTAAAGCAAAAGTTGCGCCGAATGCGTCTTGAGTGGGCCCTGAAAATTAAGGAAGAAGTGGATAAACAATTCAAGGCCGGGTTCATCAAAGTGTCTGAATACTCTGACTGGGTGGCCAACATTGTTCCTGTACCTAAGAAAGACGAAAGAATTCGGGTTTGCGTCGACTTCAAGGATCTGAACAAAGCAAGTCCAAAGGACGACTTACCTTTGCCACATGTTGACATCCTGGTGGACAATACCGCCGAGCACGCTCTCCTATCATTCATGGATGGGTATGCTGGGTACAACCAGATCAAAATGGCTGAGGAAGACATGCACAAAACTGCATTCACTACACAGTGGGGTACATACTGCTATACGGTCATGCCTTCCGGCCTCATCAACGCCGGAGCAACCTATCAAAGAACCGCTACAACTCTCCTATATGATATGATGCACAAGGAGGTAGATGTATATATCGATGAAATGATCGTCAAATCCAAAGAACGGGACGACCACATCAACGCCCTTCGGAAATTCTTCGCTCGTCTGCGGAAATACAACATGAGACTGAATCCTCAGAAGTGTACATTTGGGGTCTCTTCTAGAAAGCTCCTGGGACACGTCGTCAGCAATAGAGGCATTGAGATTGATCCAACCAAAATCAAAGCCCTTCAACAAATGCCTCGACCTAAGAACGAGAAGGAGATTCGGGGGTTTCTCGGTCAGGTTCAATACATCAGCCGCTTCATAGCCAAGCTCACCATGATTTGTGAACCAATCTTCAAGAAGCTTCGCGTCTCCGATCACACCGATTGAGACGACGGCTGTCAAAAGGCCTTCGACAGGATAAAGGAAATCCTATCCAAACCTCTTGTCCTCATGCCACCTTAACAAGGAATACCCTTATCCCTATACCTGACTGTCACCAACACAGCCATGGGAGCGATGCTAGCACAAACAGTTGACGGCGAAGAACGAGTCATCTATTACATCAGCAAAAAGTTCATCGAGTATGAGATAAGGTACACCCAACTCGAAAAGATATGTCTTGCCCTAGTATGGTCAATAAAGAAGCCGTGGCACTACATGCTCGGCTACACGGTTCACATCTTATCCAAGATGGACCCGGTCAAATACATCTTCGAAAAACCCGTACTAAACGGAAGGCTGTCTTGATGGACGCTCATGCTATCCAAATTTGACATGCCCCTCAAAGTTATCAAGGGAAGGGCAGTCGCCGATTTCCTAGCAGAGAATCCCGTCAACGAGGACCCAACGATCGACACATGGTCACTTCCTAACGAAGACATCCTTTGTGCCAACACCAACGCATGGGACATATACTTTGATGGTGCATCTAATCTAAGATGTTTCGGGGTAGGAATCCTTCTAATATCACCAGAGGGAGAACACGTTCCGATCTCGGTCAAACTGGACTTCGCCGTCACCAACAATGCCGCCGAATATGAAGCATGCCTCATCGGCCTACAAGAAGCCATAACACTTGGCATCAAGAGACTGAGGGTCCACGGTGAATTCTCACTCATCATCAATCAGGTGTCCGGATCATGGAAAATCTGAAGCGACAGCTTAGCACCCTACCAAGCAAAGATCAATCAAGAGGCCGAGTTCTTCGACCAAGTGGACTACTTCCACTTACCACGAGAGGAAAATCAATTTGCGGATGCCCTGGCAACACTTGCCGCGCTCGTCAACATATATGGCGACATGACATCAATGCCCCTATGCGTCGAGAGATGGAGCGAGGCAGCTCACATTTGCGCCATCCACAATGACAAGGAAAACCATGTCGATCCCGTGTTGGAGTATGTGTCCTCAACAATAGTGCGATCACATATTTAAATTTCAAATTAAGAATACGTTAGGGATGATTCAATTATAAGTCAACTGATCAACATTAATCAGTAATGATTGGCTAACTAGCGTTTGACATTACTGTCGTCTAACGGTGGTGATCAGTTGATCCCTTAAGGTCACACCTATAGATAAGACCCAAATAAATAAATAATTAATTGTATTTGATACGGATTAATTAATCCCTTATTTATATGAGTTAGATTTTGTATTTTATTGTAATGTGATTAAATAAGATTCGATTTAGTGGATTAATATATTAACTTACTAAATTATGTTCAGGTTTTATAAATATTTCAAGGTAGAGGTAATTAGTTATTTACATTTACAAAAGGTTGTAAATTTAACAAACTAGCTATTATAGGGGCCCATTATATGTTGATATATTGGTAAAATATTACTCAATAAGTTGAGTGAGTATATGTTTATTAATTTGTCACATAATTGTTGTATGATCAAATTAATATTTAATTATGTAAGATAATTAAACATATGACTATTAAGCATTTGTGGGACAAATATTATAAGACAAAAATGGACCCATATATACTCAAGTGCACCGTCCAAAATGGTAGCATGCTTGAGTTTTTGGTTTTGTCATTTTGTTGTTGGAAAGATCCTCCAACATCTTATGACATGCTTTATTCATGCTAGCCTACTACCTACACATACAGAATATTGCATAAGACAAAATGAGAAAACCAAAATGCTCTATAAAAGAGCATTTGGACGGTACATGGAAGAGTGAGAGGAGAATAATTGTTGTTCTCGTTTTTACTCTACCTTTCTCTCAAAATATCATACATGCAAAAACCTCAAAAACCACTCAAATACTAATATTTGTCATATATTACTAGTGTAGTAATATTAGTTATATTAAGAATTATAAGGGAATATTACTACCAATGTCTAGTTAATATTAGTAGTAATTTTGGGTTAAATCTTGGGTGCAATCAAAAGGAGGGCTCCTAATATAGAGTCTTGGAGGATCATCCTAATACTTATAACAGCTCAAGAACAAGTGAAGGTAGGAGACCTTACTTGTGCCCATTTCGTGCCATACAACAATGTAAGGAACATTGTTTTTCCTTCCTTATTCTTTTATTTTGTTATGCATGCACTAGATCCTCTATGACAAATTTAATATGTTGATTAAATCACTATTAGACATGTCTAATAATAGGTATATGAACCTAACAATTGGTATCAGAGCATAGGATGCTGCATGCATAATCGATTTATAGTTTTTTCGAGTTATTAGTAACTTAATTAAAACTAAAAATTTGTGATTTATTAGATAAACCACGAAATCTTAATGCATGTTGTATATTCTGGTCGTAAAATATATTTAGGTCATTTTTATGATTTATTATATTTTATTGCTCATTTTAAAGATTTTTAGTAATTTTATTACATTTTTATGATTAAAATGATATTTAAAATGCTAAAAATAGTTAAATATAGTCTCTGACCTTGAATTTTTTATATGACCTCACATGCATATTTTACTTATTGTATGTAAAATTTCGAATAAATTTGATTTATTTTGCATGATTTATGATTTTTATGAGATAAAAATGAATTAAATGGAGGTAAAATGGTTAAATATAGTTAAACTTCGAAACATGCCATGAAATTGTAATATGTTGTCACATGCACATTTTACTCACAGTGTGTAAAATCCCCCTTATACTAAAAGAATAAGAGATCTCCCAAATTTTCCCGTCTAAATGAATTTTGCTATAATTGGGCTTTCATTATATCATATCTGCAATTGGGCTTTTATTATATCTTATCTGTAATTGGGCTTTCATTATATTTTATCTACAACTAGATTATACGGAACTTTCCCTTTTTCACAGATTAATGCAAAACATTAATAATAATAAATTTAACAATTAAATTTCAAATTGAGTTAAATATCAGTTGTATAATTGTTATTTTCTTTAATATTATTATCTAAAAAGCCTCATATTTGCGCGGGATCTATACAAGTTTAGATGAACTTGACTCATTTTGCATGATTTATGAATTTTTAGAGTAAATATGACATAAATAGTGACTATTTTAGCATAAATAGATAAAACAAATTACATGGCATGAGAAAACTATTTTATATTGCATTTATATCCCACTTATCAGATCTAAAGTTGTAAAATTGATTATATTAATTATTGTATGGTTTAGATATTTTATTTGATAAAATCGATAAATTCGAAAATTTTAACCATGATTTTTGGCACTATGAGTGTCATGGATATATTCCAGAATGTTCAAAAATTTAAAATTCAAATTTTAAAATTATTGTAATTAAATTTGGATTTATTTCATAAATGTTATGATTTTGGGGTCAAAATGAGCATAAAATTATATCAAGTTGAATTATTATCAAAAATTGAGTAATGACTAATTTTTGAGACCTAATAGTGTTCAGATAATTAACTTGGACTAAAATTAGATTTTAGTATTATGTAGCGATTTTAATAAGTTAAAACCGTGCATTTCTATAAAACCAGGTTATATAATCGATATAAGTTAAATAGGGCGGTTTGGCACATAATTTGGCACGATAGACACGTATTATAATACTGCATATTTCATTGTTGAATGTCATATTTTATTTATGTAATTTGGAATTATGTAATTTTATCTTAGTATGGCCTTAGTTTTAAATCGATATTACCCGTAATGTAAGGGGATAATGATTCAGTTTTAATTTAATGTGATATCGTATCACTTTTATTTTTACTAGTTTTTCATATTACAAATGTATAATAGGAATAGTTTTGTATTTTATTATTATTATTTGTAATTCCGGAGTTCCTTCAAGACGGTGTTCCGACAAAGATGGTGTTCTTGGGAGACGTGCCACTTGAAGATTCAAGGAACCTAAGGAGTTGGTTTCCGAATTTGTAATAGATTATTTGATTTTCTATTTTAGGAATGTCATACTAGGAATTTATTATTTGCTTTGCATTTCTTTTAATATGTTACATGCATTGCCAAATCGTCATAACAACACATGCTTGTCATATCGACTTTTCGACCGTGTCAATTAAAATTATCGATAATTCGATCTTTTAGCTCATTTAAAATTGATAGATAATAAATTGACATGACCTCCCACTGATTTTAAAATTGAGATTAGCCTTACCAAATAGTAAGACCCATGAATCCCCGTGACATTTGGGGTAGGTTCGGTTTTCCCGAGGTGCCTTCATTTATCATTGGGTAAGTGGGGTAATAAAACGTTATAACACGCGAAATTTGGTTGGTCTCAACGGGATATTATGGCTAGTCTTATGTTTCGGGGCTAGAGATGGGTTTCATGAAAAACATCGACCGAGAGTTCTAAAGTAGAATCAATTAAAGAGTTAATTCACCAAATTTTTATAAGTATGGGATGTATCGGTTTTCCCGTGCCCATATTTGTATAAACATGGATCTCGGAATCATTTATTATAGTTGGGTAGAGGTCACTATATAAACGCTATACTTGTATTTACAAGAATTATAACGATAAATGTTAATTGTTTCCTTCATGTCCGTTTTTGTAGTTATTTATCCGCAATGGATTCCTCTAATACTCTTACACCGATCACCATTAATTCATGGCTCCAATCATTCAATGAAAAATGCTCCTTGTATGACAATGATACGACTAGAGAACTACGCTTTGGCATTGGTGAGGATGGAAATCTTTGCTACCTTACCGCTTCCACACCTCCCACTCCCATATTCACTCCCACCTCTTTGGTAAGAGAATCTTGTGAGGAGAATCTCACAAATTCCATGACATCCTTGTTTGTAGAAGCAAGGAGAAATATTATATTGAATGGGAGTTCTAGCAAGAATGTCCTTGCAACTGAAAGGAGTAATGGAAAGGCAAAGAAGGGTAAGAAACCCAAACCCGATAATGGATTGGAAGTGGATAGTGAGACTACCTCAACCAAAACCAAGAAGGGTGCCCAATCCTACGATAAATGTCATTATTGTAATGTCATGGGCCATTGGAAGCGGAATTGCCCCAAGTATTTGGGAGATATCAATGTTGGACTTGACGCTCCACTTGGTAATATTTCTTCCGAAATATTTGTTATTGATATAAATTATACTTCCTCCTCAACGTGGGTATTGGATACCGGTTGTGGTTCTCACCTTTGTAATCATTTACAGGGGCTTAGAAATGTGGAAAAGCTAAACAAGGGTAATGTATATCTCCGACAAGGAAACGGAGCTAGGGTAGCCGCCACTTCAAGAGGGACTTATGTACTTATTTTAGCTAATGGCTTTGAGTTGTACTTACAGAATTGTTATTTTGTACCTTCTTTATCGAAGAACATCGTTTCCGTTGGCATGTTAGACATGGAAGGATTTTCTTTTACTATTAAGAATAATTGTTGTGAAATTTCTGAGAATAACTTGGCCATAGGCTAAGGCACTTCAGTTAATGGCATTTATGTTCTTGATACTTTAAACTCGAGCAAAGATATCTATAACATACAATCCAAAAGACTCAAAACAAGTGATCCAAATTAACCATACATTTGGCATTATCGATTAGGTCACGTAAACGAGAAACGCATCAAAAGGCTAGTGTCGACTGGAATTATTGGGCCATTTGATTTTCAATCATATGGAGTATGCGAATCTTGTCTCCTTGGAAAAATGATTCGTGCCCCTTTAGTAGTAAAGGGACACGAGCATGTGATTTGTTGGGACCAATGCATACCGATGTATGTGGTCCAATGAGCATCACCACAAGGGGAAATTATGACTACTTCGTCACTTCTACCGATGACTTAAGTAGATATGGGTGTGTTTACTTAATCAAATATAAAAGTGAAGCATTTGAGAAATTTAAAGAATTTCTAAATGAAGTAGAGAACCAATTGAACAAAAGAATTAAAGCATTACGATCCGATCGTGGTGGCGAATATCTAAGTAATAAATTTGATTCTCACTTATGGATTATGACCTTGTGTCACTACCTATAAGATCAAACTAATATGAGTCGGGTTGAGTTGTCGAACTCACTTTTGGGGATTTGCAAACCAAAACGGACACGTTATTTTAAACGAAAGGTCAACCTGGAGATACCTAAAATAGCAAGTCTATTTAACAAATCACATGAATCAAACTGCCATAATAGAGCTGGTCTATTTATGAGCTAACACGTCAGTCTAGAAGTATGACTTCACCATATATTTTTGTAGCTCACAAAGCTATCTCTTAAGAAAATAGAAGTATTTCTAAGAGATAGAGTGGGAGTAGATCGTCACAAACATGTCTTATAGTTAATGTGTTACTTTTTGAAAGTAATGGAACTATAATCTATTGAGATAGAGTGGGAGTAAAGTACACATGTCTTATTGTTAATATGTTACTTTTCGAAAGTAATGGAATTATGACCTATTGAATGATCAATTGCGAGTAGTCCCAAATCGACTTTGTTGCTTAAAAGCCATAGCATTACAATCCAAAAAAAAAAAAAAATTTACTCAGGAGTAGATTTACTATAAGGCGATGGTCTCTTTAAAGTAAATAGAGCTTTAGAGTACCTAAAAGCATAGATAAACATGAAGATGTTAATCAAGATAAATCATGTTAGGAATTGCCACATTTTATTTTGATGAAGAATGACAAATGATATTAAAAAATTCGCTTTTCTAAAATGGGAATTTAGAGAAGGATGTGTACGGAACACAAAACCTTAGATAAAGATCTAAGAATCCTAACATATTATTCAAAGCTTACTTAAGCGATCCTAGAATGGTCTTAAGTAAGCATCAAAGGATTGTAATTATCATATTTTTCGTTCATGTGATAATTGAGAATGGTTTCATTCACATTGTTGAAGAATCATGTTTATACATGAAGTTAAGTGGGAGCCAGAATTATTTTTCCCATCTCTTATATGTTGATAACATATTACTCATTGCGAATAATGTACCAATGCTCTCCTCGGTGAAAGAGTGATTGGGAGACTAGGAAAAGGTGCAATGTATTCTAGATTTTCGAATCTATGTGTTAAATTTGAGAGAATATTGGCATAGAGTCGAGAGCCTTATGATGATAAGATCTTTCATATTTTTAACATCAACAAGGTTGAGTAGGTTATTCATATTGATGAGAGTGGAATTACTATGATAGAGTCATAGTCATTCACTGAACCTAAATAAGTTGTTGATCACATGAAATCGATTGCTAATGTTTCCGCCATTAGAATGATCATGTATGCCATAATATGCACATGCCGTGATGAATCATATGCTTGGAGCATAATAAGTCAATAACAAGTTAATTCGAATAAAAGTCTTTTGAAAGCCTTAAAGAACATCCTTAAAGATTCTTGAGGAGAATTGAGGATTCGTTCTTATGTTTGGATGATATACTAAGTTGTGTGTTGAAGGGTTATACAAACTCTAGTTTTCAAACCTATAAGGATTTTTCGAAATCCTAGGCTGATTTTATTGACTTAGGAGTAAGAGACTAGAGAAATGTTTTAGTTTCAACCATTGCAAGTTCTGCAAACAGAGTCTGAGTACATTGTGATTAGGATAAAGTTGTTTATAAAGGAACCATTAGTAGGTCTGTCCACCAAAGATCCCATCACAAATTATGTGATAACAGTGGGAGTATCTTTCAAGTTAAAGAACCCAAAGTCTAGTTACAAGACTAGACATGTACTTAGAAAATCTCATTCGAGATTACATCGAATAGGAGGAAATAGCAATTCATAAAGTTGGAATATATGGATACATGGTATATCCACTTACCAAGCTTTTATTGCAATTTAACTAGTGTAAAATGTACACTATAGATTATAAGATATGAAGTAGCAATAAGGTATTGACTATTCATATATGATAATCGCATTTATCGTTTGAGTTTCTTTAAACTCATTCATTACTTTGTTATATCCAAATGGGTTGTTGAGACAATATTGAACCCCATTGAAGTGAACTGGATTGACATAGTATGCGCCCCTGGTTACTTATAGGAGGTGACGTCTCGAAGTGACTAGAGTGTGATGCGATTGATGGCAAGTTCAAGTGCCATAGGGTCATATGGGATGACTAGTCGATCACATAGACAGACTGTATGAGACACTCTATCGGGCACTGACCGCTTATAGAGTTCTGGAAATTCATAAAGCCTGGTCGTGGCAAGAGCTACTATAGTATTCTTATGAGTCGATTCTTTTGACTAGAGACTATTCGCCCAAGTTGGCATAAATTTATACTCTACGACTGTCGTAACTGAAGTCAAATGAGTATATTTGGGTCATGATGAACTCTGGCTATACGAAGGGAATAGTGCGATAGCAATTGTCCACCCCCTTGTCAGGGTTGTTTGAAATGTTAGGGCCACTCGAGGAGTAGTGAACTGAAAATGCGTGGCCACGCTCGGATGGTATCTACGGTAGATAATTTCAGTCAGACAGTTACTCTCCAGATCGAGGAAACCACTCAAGATATGATCAAATGCAAGTACGGCCTGCAAGACACCTTGCATTGAGTGGGAGATTGTAATAGGACAAGAGAATTGGTGACGCACACTTGTCTCGGACAAGTGGGAGATTGTTGGAGTATGTGTCCTCAACAATAGTGCGATCACATATTTAAATCTCAAATTAAGAATAAGTAAGGGATGATTCAATTATAAGTCAACTGATCAACATTAATCAGTAATGATTGGCTAACTAGAGTTTGACATTACTGTCGTTTGACGGTGGTGATCAGTTGATCCCTTAAGGTCACGCCTATAGGATGAAACCCAAATAAATAATTAATTAATTGTATTCGATACGGATTAATTAATCCCTTATTTATATGAGTTAGATTTTGTATTTTATTGTAATGTGATTAAATAAGATTCGATTTAGTGGATTAATATATTACTCCCTCCGGCTTGCTGTTTTCTTCCCACTTCATTATAATACTCCTCACATATAATAGAGAAACGGGAAGAAAAATAAAAGCCAGAGGGAGTAACTTACTAAATTATGTTGAGGTTTTATAAATATTTCAAGGTAGAGGTAATTAGTTATTTACATTTACAAGAGGTTGTAAATTTAACTAACTAGCTATTATGAGGACCCATTATATGTTGATATAATGGTAAAATATTACTCAATAAGTTGAGTGAGTATATGTTTATTAATTTGTCACATAATTGTTGTAGGATCAAATTAATATTTAATTATGTAAGATAATTAAACATAAGACTATTAAGCATTTGTGGGACAAATATTATAAGACAAAAATGGACCCATATATACTCAAGTACACCGTCCAAAATGGTAGCATGCTTGAGTTTTTGATTTTGTCATTTTGTTGTTGGAAAGATGCTTCAACATCTTATGACATGCTTGATGTGACCATTATTTGAGCACATTTAGTCCCCGAATTAGCCTCGTTCCTATGCTTTTTAGTGCATATTTGGGTCATTTACTATCTTTAGTCCTTTGTTTTGCATACTCTTTGAGGTTTTGTTTCCTTGGTAGGAGAGGAGTGCAAACCTTGCATTTTCATGGCAAAATAGAGCTAAATTGATCGAATCTAATGACCAAGCATCAAAGAGAAGACAAGACTAAAAGGCCTTTGTACATATTATAGTAGATGGGCAATGATGAAGAAATCCTTGCATCCCCGACTAAATCCCGGAGGATTATTGGAAGAAGAAAGGAAGAAAAGAAGGCTGGAACCCAATCCGCCCGTCCAACCAGGCAAGACGCCCGTCCAACACTTCAGGAACCCGAGCGTCTTTGACATCAAGACGCCCGTCCAACCACGCCACAATCCGCTCGTCTTTGCCACCAATCCGCCCGTCCAACCACAACAGATTTCGCCCGTCCCGACCCCTTGGACGCTCGGATTCTCTTACAGGCCCACACGTCCTTTTCTTCCCTCCATGAAAGATGCGCATATTTATGAAAGACCGGCAAAAAGGAGACTCGCATCTTTTCTGAGAGGAGCGATTCCTCAAGGACTTAATCGTTATTTAAACCCTTAGTAAACCCTAATTTGTGTACCTAATCCCAACTATAAATACCCCATTAGTCTAATTTGATGAATCATGTTCTTCTTATCAATCTTTAGTGTAGTTTATATCATTCTAATCTCTTCTTAATCTTGTAATCAACTTCTAATCAAATATTAATACAAATCTCATTTCCTTAATTTCTCTTTTGTTCATCTTTTATTTTGGGTAATTGAAGATTATTTGGGTTATTATTAGGAGATTGACAACCTTCCAATCAATCATCAAGTACTTCTATTATTCTTTGCTTTATTTTGGAATCATTAGTAGGTATAATTCCCTTAATCCCTTTTCAATTATTGTTAATCATCTTCATTTATTCATCATGTTTTGCTTTGTTAATATGATTGACAACCTTGTTAACATGTTAAACTTGATAATGAGTGAGTAGTTTCCTTAACTAGGGTTAATGGGTAATTAGGGGAAGCCAACATGGGGGATGATTCATGCTTAATTTAATATGTTTTCATAGTTTATTTGCTTGCTTGTTGTGATCTCAACTTATGCACATGTTATGTTTGATGAAATGCGAGCCTATGAATCCTTGCATGTTTTACCCATCACTTACCTTTTCAATGAGACTTGTAAGACATAAACTAACTCGAGTCTCATTAGACCATGCATATAGTTGAGTAGGGAGGATTAAGTCGACTTGTAGGTGTTGTACAATCTAATCTATTCGGCTCCGGGACCCAAACCTTCCTAGGATTGTAAGATATAAACCAACTCGATCCATCACAACAATAATTGCTTGCTTATAATTTGAGAATATGTTTGTATGATCAATTCCCTCGAATCCCCTATGACCCCATGACACCCTAGTGCTTTTAATCAATTGTTTACATCTCATTTTAATCATCTTGCTTGTTTACTTTTATTGTTATTTAGTTTAGTGATCTTCTCATCTCAACCCCAAATCGTGACACCCCTAGACACCGCTACTTGCAATCGAAAATCCTACATCAATACCCGTCCCTTGGGATCCGACCTTTACTTGCCTCTTTACTAATAGTAGAGTTGTTTGTGAAGTTATAAATATTGTTTTGGTCTAGGTGCTCCTAACGACAAGTAACCGAAAATTAAGCTCCAAGTGAGTCCGACCAATGCTTTATTCATGCTAGCCTACTACCTGCATATAGAGAATATTGCATAAGACAAAATGAGAAAACCAAAATGCTCTACAAAAGAGCATTTGGACGGTACATGGAAGAGTGAGAGGAGAATAATTGTTGTTCTCATTTTTACTCTACATTTCTCTCAAAATATCATACATGCAAAAACCTCAAAAACCACTCAAATATTAAAATTTGTCATATATTTCTAGTGTAGTAATATTAGTTATATTAGTAATTATAAGGGAATATTACTACCAATGTCTAGTTAATATTAGTTTTAATTTTGGGTCAAATCTTGGGTGCAATCAAAAGGAGGGCTCCTAATATAGAGTCTTGGACGTTCATCCTAATACTTATAATAGCTCAAGAACAAGTGAAGGTAGGAGACCTTATTTGTGCCCATTTCGTGCCATACAACAATGTAAGGAACATTGTTTTTCCTTCCTTATTCTTTTATTTTGTTATGCATGCACTAGATCCTCTATGACAAATTTAACATGTTGATTAAATCACTATTAGAAATGTCTAATAATAGGTATATGAACCTAACAACCCTGGTACCAAGCCATCCTCAACTACAAAACCAAAAACGAATTCACTCCCAACTCTGATACAAGAGGACAAAAAGCCATTCGTTTACTTGCATCACAATTCGTGATAAACCAAGAACAATTATACAAAAGAACACCCCAGGGGATTCTCCTCCTTTGCATCGACCACCACAAAGCCACAAAAAGTCATGGGAGAGGTCCACGACAGAGAAGGTGGCCCTCACATGAGCGCAATGATGCTGGCCCGAAAAATCATGTGGTTAGGCTACTACTGGACCACCATGGATGTCGATTGTCACAACTACGTCAAACATTGCCACAATTGCCAAATCTTCGCCAACATACAACACATACCACCATCCCTTTTATACACCATGACATCGCCCTGGCCTTTCTCGACCTAGGGCATCGTCATCATCGGGAAAGTCAATCCGATAGGCACCAAAGGACATTGTTTCGTCCTCATCACCATCGACTACTTCACCAAATGGGTGGAAGCACAGTCCTATGCAGTCTTGACCGCCAAACAAGTGGCCAAGTTCATCCAGGACAACATCATCTGCAGATATAGGGTACCCCACGAGATTATCAGCGATCAAGGCTCTCACTTCCAGGCGGAAACACAAGCCTTGCTGGACAAATACAAGATCAAACAACATCGATCATCCCCCTACCATCCCCAAACCAACAGAGCGGTAGAGGCAGCAAACAAAACTCTTGTCACCATTATCAAAAAGATGCAAGATAATTACCGCGATTGGCCGAGCAAACTCCCATTCGCACTCTGGGGATACCGAACCTCCATCCGAACACCGACAGGAGCAACACCCTTCTACCTAGCATACGGTATGGAGGCGGTTCAGCCGGTAGAGTTAGAGGTCCCATCTCTTCACATCCTACTGGAGAGTCAAGTTCCTGAGGCGGAATGGACCCGTCGAAGGTTCAAACAACTCACGCTTCTAGACGAGTGGCGACTCAATGTCTTGCACAACGTCCAGCTATACCAACGAAGTATACAATGGGCATTCAAAAAAAATATTAAACCCAGGAACATCAAAGAAGGCGACTTGGTCCTCAAGTCGGTTCGAGCACCATTACCCGTCGATCCGAGGGGGAAATTCAAACCCAATTGGGTCGGGCCATACCTGGTCAAGAAAATACTTTCGGGGGGCGCAGTGAGACTGAGTGACCTAGACGGGAAGGATTTTACAAACCCAACCAACCTAGACAAACTCAAGAAATACTACCCTTGAACCTTAGCAACCAATAACCTCACCCTAGTTTTACAACTAGCGACCACCTTATCCCTTTCAAGTCAAGTTCCTCAACGCTTTCTGATTTGAAATTGCATGTTTTACCGAGTCTAAGTTGCGGCACCTTGCCCGTTTCAAATGTCCTTTGATCTGTCAAAGGCAACATCCATTTACACTCAAACCAAAACACCTGAACTACGAGCATGGTTTGATTTCACCTTTTCAGGTGGATACGTTGGCTGTCCTTTCTTACACAAGAGGGATACAACCACAAAACCCAAATAAATCTACAAAAAATTTCGAACTACGATCATGGTTTGATTTCACCTTTTCAAGTGGATACGTAGGCAGTCCTTTCTTATACAAGAAGGATACAACCATCCCCATAATAAAAAAAAAAAAAAACACATCCCCATAATCAAAAAAACATCCCCATATACAAAACATCACCGATATCAACTTTCAAAAAAAAAAAAAGAAACGGAAAAACATTCCTTTCCCACAAAACACAAAGAAGAAGCCTTTATCCCTTCCCACAAAAATCCCATTTTCCAAGTGCAATGTTTAGGACAATTCAAGCCGAATTGCCTTTACAAAATGGATGGAAGAAACAAGCGTTCACGACTCTTTTAACACAAGCAATCCTCTTATTTAGTTAATAATGAGAAGGATTACAAATTCAACAACAAATAAATCTCGACAAGTCTACAACTTGTCAAAGCTAAGGTGTCGACTAAGACACCTCACATAGTAAAACGAGCACAAAACACACAATACATAGCTAGTACAACATAATAAAAATCACAACACTAATACAACATAATAATAAAGTAGGTAATGGAGATCTTCATTCTTCCATTCTACCTTTTCCTTTTCCCTCGGGGTACATCTTCCCCTTGTTCTTCTTGTTGGCTCTCCTAGCATGAACTTCCTCTTCGGAATGGATCCTCAATGGATCTAAAACGGCGACGGCCTCCGGTCTCTTTCATGACCCCATACTCGGCCCAAGACGAGCCCATACACGGCCCACTACATCTTTGGGACCCGAGCTTCTCCTCTTTGGTGGCCTCATCACATCCGGGCTAGCTCCGTGAACAAAGTCGTCAAAGAAGGCACGGTTGGCCTTGCCAACCTCTCTATACTTCAAATCAACAACCTCATCCTTACGAGATTTGGACATCTCCTCCAAGGTTTGAACTCTTGACCACTTGAAATAACCGGGAGTTACCCATGTCGCGGCAACAGGGTTTGG
Organism: Silene latifolia; assembly: GCF_048544455.1. Lineage (NCBI taxonomy): Eukaryota > Viridiplantae > Streptophyta > Magnoliopsida > Caryophyllales > Caryophyllaceae > Silene > Silene latifolia. The sequence continues at coordinate 103,036,212 of NC_133535.1, forward strand.
TACCTCCCAAAGCGGCCGAGTGGCCCACCATCATTTGAAGACCTCCACAAGCTCGGAGTTTCAAAAAACACTCTCTTGGACGAGAGTATCTTGAGCGGGCACCTTTTGTTGACGCCCCATTTGCCTCATGAGCCTTTCGGGATAAATGAAGGAAGCAACCTTCAAACCCACCACCATCAAAGCGCAAGAACTAGAAACCGGAGCGGGCAACCCTGTGAAGGACCTCAAGTGCCACCATGGCACCACCCAACGGATATGAGGGCCGCCCTCCTCCACCAATCTTGAGGTCCAATAGGCCTCGGTGGATGCAAAACTATCCAAGTACAACTTCTTCCTCATGGTAAGGTGACGGAAGGAATAAGAAGAAGAATCGGCTGGAAGCTCTACATACCTTAGCCTCTCCAATAGCCACACTTGGAGGATCCTTGGAAATCCAAACGAGGAAGCTTCTCCACAAAAGCCTTTCTTATCCAAAGCTTGGATGATCTCGCCAAGCACCAACCATGATGGATCCCTACCATGCTCCATTTGCTCAACCACATGCACAAGGGTCATACTACCATAGCATTTTGACCCCTCCTTCTTCAAGGCATCAACAAAGAGGTATGCATGCACTAGGCAAAAGGCAAGAGCCCTTCTCCTAGGCACCTCCGAGACATTGACATCCAACCAGTTTGAGAAAATGTTGATAAGAGCCAACATATCCACACCATGGGGAGCGAGGAGAAAGTTGACTTGACTTGTTGACAAGCCCAACATCGAACGGAAATTCTCCTTATAACATAACCGAGTCAGAGGAAGCACCGGAGTACAACCTTGCCACCCACCAATGGCACCCACTTCTTTGGCAAGAGGACAAATTTCACCTTTTAGGAAAACGAAAACGTGATGTTTCGAATCCCAAAACCGAGATCATGCTTCAAGAAATGAGGATTGCACCTTGACTTGACAAAGCACCAACAATTGACCAACTCCCATAACAACGACTTGATACTTTTCGGGAGGTGACAAATCCCGACACCAATGCCGCAACCTATTTTCGAAAGCATCCACAAATGATTTTGTGGAAGAAGAAGAAAGGTTTTTGTAGAGATGTTTTTCGTGTTTCGGATGATGAAACAATGAAGCACAAATGTCCCTATTTATAACAAAACATTCAGCGCCTTTTTTCCGAAAAAGGGGAAGCTGACTTCTATCGCTCGTGGCCTCGCGCCTCTTTGGGCGGTTCCTCAGGATCCGTACCTTGAATTGTCCCTTTCAAGTTGTGTTTCTTCCTGACACCTCAAACCTCCTGCCACAGTACTCGCGTCTCTTCGGGCCTATTCAGGATGTTTTGTGTTTTCTCACACTCACATTTCCTTGTTTTCGCGTTCCACGAAATCCGACATGGTTTCCATGACGCAGCTTTAAACATACGGGTTTTTCTCTTCTTTTTTAAGAGGGAAGGGCTAGTCGCCCCGATCCGCGACGGATCATTTCCATGTCAGTCGAAATTCCGAAAATTTTTCGCTTTTTCACATTTTCCACAAAAATCGAAAATTGATAACACGACGTCAGTTTCTTCAAAATTTCAAGCTCTCGCAAATCCGAGTCTTGATCTCATAAAAAATCAAATCAAATACACTTGCAAAAAACCTACTTCTAAAATTCACCCATGACGGTTTGAGTTTTAATTTTTTCGAGTTACGAATCAATTCCAGCAAATTTCGATACAATGTAATTCAAAACACGAGTTAATTGCTCAAATTTCAAATCAATTTCTTTTTGAGAAATCCAAACGTGACGACTTGTCACGGAATTTTCAGAATATCATTTTAAATTTCAATTTTAACTTTGAGTCATCGCGGTTAATTTTGTTTCCATCAAATGCTTTTACGTGTTTACATTTATATGTGCGTGCTACCTGTTGCCTGTTTTCTACACTAACGATGCAGGAACTAGTGCGAAGCAAAGGGGAACTGACAGCCGACAACACTTCTCCGAAACACAACACAAAAAAGCCAAAATCACAAATAAACCATAATCCAAAAACACATACATACAAACCGCCTCACGCAAAATACATTGAGACACACTTGATACAAACGACTGACCATACACACAGGATCCAGTACAAGTATTTATCATACAGACAGTGGCCTAAAACAACGAACTGGGGGCTATCTGCCACCTACCGTGTTGGAAATCATATTTTAAATATCACATATTTTGGTTTAAATTTTTAGTCATAACAACTTAAAGATCTTATGCATGTAAAACTAGAATAAGAGTAAGAAAAAATTGTTTCATACCATATGACTATTTCGGCCTAATGGGCACAAATGAAGTCTCCTACCTCACTTGTTCTTGAGCTTTCCATATATTAGGATGATCCTCCAAAAACCTCAAGTATAGAAGTCACTCCTCTTGATTGCACCCAAGATTATCCCTTATCCCCACTAAATAATATTAGCTAGATATTAGTTTAGTATTTTACCTTAATATTGATTACTAACACTCATATATTACATTAATAATTTTAGTAATCTTTTATGAACAATTTGAATCAAAAATCTCATGTTTTGATGAAGAAAAAGGATGAATATGTGAGAGAGGATAACTTTTGCATGTGTATGAATACAAGTGAAATTAAGAGAATAAAATTCTCTCTTCTATCCTCATAAAACCGGTGGAGGGAGTATATGGAGACCAATGCATGGTCTTTTCTTTTACTTTTGTTCTTATTAAGTAAAGTAGGTGTAAGACTACCCTACATTATAGGTAATCATAGTGTTTTATTTATCCATTAAACAAAACACCCACTCACCCATACTACCTCCAATATTTCGGTCAAATGAGATAAAATGGACCTCCATATTATTTTGTCAATTTGTTACTTGTCACACAATATGTCACATGTAGTATGATACATGTTATTAATTAATTTGATGCATATTTATCACATAAATATTATTTCATGAATTAATTAAATTACGTACAACAAATTGACTAGTGATACTTGATCACATAAATAAAATGGGTCATTTAATTATAATTCACAACATCTTGTAATTATAAATAACCATTCATTCTTATCTCTATTGTTTCTCCAACAATAAACAATTTTAGTAACACGACATTTCAATTACTAAAATAAATCTTATTTAATCCCATTACAATAAGATATCAATATTCTCTCTCACAAATGAATTGTTCAATTTTAAGGAATTGATCAACTTGTATCGTCATACAATTAATCAACTTTACAGATAAGGGCATCATCCTTTAGGTGTGACCTTAAGGGATCAACTGACCACCACCATCCCACGACAGTATCGTCAAACTCTAGCAAGCCAATCGTTATCGATTAATGTTGATCAGTTGACTATAAAATGAATCATCCCTTACGTATTCTTAAAATGAGATTTAAACATGTGAACAATATGATCGACAATTGTGATCGCATTATTGTCGGAGGACACATATTCCAACAATCTCCCGCTTGTCCTCAACAAGTGTGCGTCACCAATTCTCTTATCCTATTACTATCTCCCACTCAATGCAAGGTGTCTTTCGGGTCGTACTTGCAAGTGATCATATCGAGAGTGGTTTCCTCGATCTGGAGAATAACTGATTGACCGGAATTTATCTACCATAGATACCTTCCGAGCGTGCCACGCATTTCCAGTTCATTACTCCTCGAGTGGCCCTGAGATATTGTTTTAACCCTGACAAAGGGGTGGACAATTCCTATCGCACTATTCCCTTCGACTAGCCACAACCATCATAACCCAAAATATGCCCATTTGACCCCATTTTCGAAGGTCGTAGTAACATAAATCAAAGTTAATCTGAAACCGTGCCACCTTAGGCGAACAGTCTTTAGTCAAAAGAATCGACTCATTTTAATACTATAGTAGCTCTCGCCACGACCAGGCTTTATAAATTTGCCAGAACTCTATAAGCGGTCACTGCCCGACAAACTGTTCCTAACAGTCTGCCTCTGTGATCGACTAGTCATCTCACATGACTCTATGGCACTTGAACTTCCCATCAATCGCATCACACTCTAGTCACTTCGAGACGTCACCTCATACAAGTGACTATGGGCGAATACCATGTTAATCCGGGTTAACTTTAACGGGGTTCAATATTGTCTCTACAACCCGTTTGGATGTAACAAGATATATAAAAGGAGTTTTCAAATTTTAAAAACTCGAACGACAAATGTGATTATCACATATGAATAGTCAATACCTGATTACTATTTCATATTCTATAATCTAATTTGATCTTGTATGTAGTTATTAATCTCAATCCAATTGAAATAACATGACTCATCATGTTAAGCCTATGAAAAGGCTTTGGTTAGTAGGTTTTATCAACTTCTTGTACCTAACTCAACCTTACTACATATTCGTTTTCCTTTGTAATGTATACATTTGTATTACAAAACTTCCTGAGTACGTGTATAGATCCAATCTAGACATAGGCCCTCTAGCCTTAGAATAGCTCCCACTGTTTTCACAGTGTGCAGGACTCATCCTTCTTGCACATCTCAAGATTGCAAGTGTACTCAATTTCTGTTGTAAATATCTCTCATTGTTCTTTATTGCCTAGAACGATTCTAGCAAATCCATTTCTTAAATAACATAGCCACAATGGTATCTTAACCATCCTAATGTGTTTTGATTATGGTTTTGTCGGAAACCATGCGCAATCTCAATTGTCAATTGTCATTTGTGTAACACCCTTACACAAAATTGCATCAAAAACACTTTGCTTTACATCCTTAATGCTTCTGCAAGCACTTAAGGGCAATCTTTATGGCTTACTTGGTAACTATTACTTAAATTCGATTTGAAACAATTCATCATACTCAAAGTATATGAAGTGTTATACATCATTTCCTATTTAATTTATTCGGCAGCGGAAGCAAATGGAATCAATCAAATATGTTCAACTCGATTGAACTAATCATGACTCTTATCAACATAAGACTTCCTTTTTTACGCTAATATCATGTAGATTTATCTCCATAAATCCGGATATTAAATATGTACTATATTTCTACAAAGTCTTAAATTATTCGCAATGATCAATATGTCATCCACATATAAGACTACTAAAATTTTCGTAACTTCCACTAAACTTCATGTATAAACACAACTTCTCGACTTATCGGGAAACTTTTTATACCATGATCCAATTATTTATTCCAACTCATTGATGTCCTACTTAAGACCCTCTCTTAAGTTTTACATTATCTTAGGATTGCAAGAATCTACAAAACTCGATCAAGACATGTATTGAATACATTCCTTCTAATTGAAGAAGTGGGTTTTAGATTCACTTGTTATATGCATATCATCATAATGAAACACAATCCCTAAGAATATCCAAATGGATTTAAGCATTTCAACTAGTGCAAAACCCTTTGCTACCAATCAAGCTTTGATATCTAACAATTCACTTGGAATTTATTTCGGATTTTCATGGCTCTAAGCCTTGTATTGAGTTGTGACTTAAACACTCTCATGTAAGTCATATGTTCATTACTTTCCAGAAGTAATCAACTTAAATCAAACAACTTCTTTGTAAGTTGTTAGTTGTTTAATTTCTTAAAAGTAACATGAATTCATCATTTTCAACAAGTGATGACTTTAACCTCCTAGGTTTTGAAGAAACAACGTCTTACACAAAATGTCTCATGTAGCCAAGAAAGACCAGTTTCTTGCGACATACAATTCTTTGTGGCTCTTGAATAATTTCTCCCACTTTGTCTTCTAGAAATAAACTTGTATTCTAGAAAGACAGCTTCACGAGCCACAAACTCGTTGTACTCATGATTATAGTAAGGAAAAATGAGCATTTGTTTCTTGTGAAAACTTACAAGCATGGTACCCTACCATTTCATATCTCATATGAATCGTTTTAGATTTAGGGGAAAAATAATTTAGACAAAATGATAAAATCCCCAAAAGGATCAAGTAACTCAACGTAACTTGATTGAAGTCAAAACCATATCGAATAGCGTTTGATTTCTTATCCAACCACACATTATCCCATAATGTGTGCTAAGAGAGCTTAACTTGTGATACTATATCACATTTCATTTGGCTTATATCAAAGTCTTCACTTTGATAATCCCATCACGACTAAATCGTGATTTCTTGAACTCTTTGAACTTCTTCAAAAATTTCTCTATTTACCTTATTAAGTGAACACATTAGCGTCAACTTAAATCGTTGGTAAGAAAATGATCAACCTATTTTGGATCAATGATTTACAACCTCGATCTCCTTTTCAACCAAAAGGCATGAGTACATCTTGCTTTGAATACAAGATACGCATATACCATAAGATTAATAATCTAATGGTTTCAAGAGTACTCGATAACTCTTTGCGTTCATCATTCCAGAATTTAAGGTTTAATATTGGGTTACCAATTTTGAGTCTTGCATCATCTTTATGATATATCATTCTATTTTGGTTTAGAATATAATCACCTTGATAATGGGCTTGCCATACATCAAATCATGGTGTATAGGGTCACAAAAGTGAAACCTCTTTTGTATCTTAACAAGTTTATATTCTTATTTAGAGTTTATGCACTTAATAGTCACAATTAAGTACAACTATCAACCCTACACTAGATTGATTACACGATGACTCTATCTCTCGACATTATTTGATGCTAGTCGTCATATTATAATCATTTTATGTATCGAATACAATGATGAAAACCTCCACTGGTTTCTAATATTGACGAAGTAGTACTAGCAAAATTTATGTTAATCAAATAAACATTTAAAGAAGAAGGTCCCATTAGATGTCCCACAACTAACTTGTTGATTCTTCAATAATTTGGGGTAGTTTCCTTTCTAGCGTCCAACAATTAAGACAATGGAAACTTTATCGGTCGGGATTGATAGGTTTAGTATCGTTATTCTCAATAACTTTACTTTTAACATTACCTTGTATCAATTCCATTCCAAGTTTACTTCTTTAAACCTTATCCTTTTCTTAACGGTTTAAGAGAATGCTCCCACTCATTTCAATGAGTCTTTGCTAAGACAAGCAAAATTGAAATTCATGAAGACTACTCTTCATTCGTTTGTTTAGTCTTAAAACTTTCATTGAAGCGGTTGCGGTATTTTGGTCAATTTTGATTTCAAACAAATCTAGTTACCAAAATGATGTAACGTTTCAAAGTACTTAACTCAATTAAGTATATGAGAAACAATTCATTGTAAGTAGATATATTAGTCAAGAATCAAAAAACCTTTTGATTACGAATAACTTTTATCTATACTCTTCACAAGAGATCCGTACAATGGATAATACGAGGTTTTTAGAAGAAAAATTCAAGTTTTGTCTTTAGTTACGATGTTTTAATGGAGATTTGAATCAAAAATCGAAATGATATCGTATATGAATTGTGGTAAAGAAATAGAACAATATGATAACGGAATAGTGGAAAACTTAACATTTATCGTTTTATTAATACTTGTAAATAACAAGTAAAGCATTTACATGGTGACCTCTACCCAACTATGATAAATGATTCCAAGATCCAAATTCATATTAACTTGGGCATCGGTAAAGCCGAATACAACCATCATCAATATAACTCGGTGGATTAACTCTTTAATCGATTCTACTTTTAGAACTCTTGGTCAATAAAATTACATTAATATTTATCTTTAGCCCGAAACACATCCGGCAACCGTCGAGAATACTTTCGTTGAGTTCAACCCAAATTTCGAATAAATGTGTCCATGATCCAAATTTACATCAACTTGGGCATCGGTAAAGCCGAATACAACCCTCATCTTTATAAATTCGGTGGGTAGACATTTATCACCCACTTCCCCTACGTAGCAAGGTTTGTACCCCGGTAAAGCCGAGTGCACTCCCTCACAAAATAGGTTTTCATGGTTTCTACTTTTTGGTAAGGCTAAGTCTCAATTGTTTATTTTTAGCGAGAGGTCATGTCAATTTAATATCTATCACGTTTTAAGTGAACTAAAGCGGTGAACTACGATAATTGTAATTGACACGGTCGATATACACGATTTAATGATAATGCATGTTTTAGTTATGGCGATTTAGCGATGCATGCAACATATAAATAAAATGCAAAGCATAAATAAAATCCTAGTATGGCCTTCCTAAAATAGTAAATCTAATAAACTATTACAAATTCGGAGACCAACTCCTTTGGTCCCTTGAACTTCGGTCTTGGCACGCATTTCAAGGCAACATTCTTTGATGGATCGCCTTCTCGAGTGGCACCATCTTCAAGGAACTCCGGAATAAATAAATTACATAATAAATTACATAATTTTCTATTATATATTTGTAATTAAAAATAAGAATAAATCTATTAAATTAAAAAACGGTGATACGAGATCACAACAAATTACAAACGAAACGATATTCCCATACATTTCGGGTAATATCAATTAAAACTAAGGCCATACTATGTAAAATTACATAAAATTAAAATATGACAATCATAAATAAAATGCGGCATTATAACATCTATGAACATGCCCAATTTTATGCTAAATCGCCTTTAAAGAGCCAATATCGTATATTAATCGGTTTTTACGGATTTGCGTGATTTAACCTTTTAAAAATCACAATAATTACATAAATTCATATTTATGTACAAGTTAATTACCCTGACCTTCTTAGGACTCAAAATTAGTCTTCACTAACATTTGACAATAATTAACCTAGATTTCTTAATATTGTTCATGAATGGACCTAAAATACAAAATTATGTCATAAACTTAAAATTAAATCATAAAAATTTCAAATAATTTCAAAATTTGAATTTAAACTCATGAACATTCTGGAAAAATACCATGACACTCATAATGTTCAAAACTTAGGTTAAAAATTTCGAAAATTTATCGAGAAAAACAATGTTGCGGTTTATCGATTTTAACAATTATCACCATAAAAATATGAGAAAAATTATTTTTATCAACATTTCACTTTTAGATCTGAAATATATGATAAAATGCAACATGTGACGTTTTTCCTTAGTCATGAAGTATGTTTTAGCATTTTTACTAATTAAAGTCACTATTTATGTGATTTTTCATCAAAAATTCATAAATCATGCATAAAGCCTTCATTATAGCCAACTATTTTACACACATCATGTAAAATTGCATGTGACAACATACTAAATTTACATTACCAGATTCGAAATATAACTCATATTAACCTATTTACCCATTTAAATACGATTTTAACTTAAAAAATCCATATTTCGAGCAAAACAACTCATTTTATCATGAAACTTTACAGGCCATCAGTAGATAATATATGTGAAAATATATCCAAAAACCACTTAAAAATTCGAAGTTTAGCTAATTTTCGTCCAAAAATGACATTTTTATCATAAAAATCACATTTTAATGCCAATAATATATAAAATGAACAATAAAAATCCATAAATAAACCATAATGTCCTAAAAATCACTTAGGACCAGAAACTTTTAACATGCAAAATTATTTCATGATTTATCTTTATAAATCCTAAATAACAAGTTTTATATGTTGATTAAATTAACTCGGAAAAACTAACCCGATCTTGCATGCAACAACCATAATGCTCTGATACCACTTGTTGGAAATCATATTTTAAATATCACATATTTTGGTTTAAATTTTTAGTCATAAAAACTTAAAGATCTTATGCATGCAAAACTAGAATAAGAGTAAGGAAAAATCGTTTCATACCATATGAATATTTCGGCCTAGTGGGCACAAATGAAGTCTCCTACCTCACTTGTTCTTGAGCTTTCCATATATTAGGATGATCCTCCAAAGACCTCAAGTATAGAAGTCACTCCTCTTGATTGCACCCAAGATTATCCCTTATCCCCACTAAATAATATTAGCTAGATATTAGTTTAGTATTTTACCTTAAAATTGATTACTAACACTCATATATTACATTAATAATTTTAGTAATCTTTTATGAACAATTTGAATCAAAAATCTCATGTTTTGATGAAGAAAAAGGATGAATATGTGAGAGAGGATAACTTTTGCATGTGTATGAATACAAGTGAAATTAAGAGAATAAAATTCTCTCTTCTATCCTCACAAAACCGGTGGAGAGAGTATATGGAGACCAATGCATGGTCTTTTCTTTTACTTTTGTTCTTATTAAGTAAAGTAGGTGTAAGACTACCCGACATTATAGGTAATCATAGTGTTTTATTTATCCATTAAACAAAACATCCACTCACCCATACTACCTCCAATATTTCGGTCAAATGAGATAAAATGGACCTCCATATTATTTTGTCAATTTGTCACTTGTCACACAATATGTCACATGTAGTATGATACATGTTATTAATTAATTTTATGCATATTTATCACATAAATATTATTTCATGAATTAATTAAATTACGTACAACAAATTGACTAGTGATACTTGATCACATAAATAAAATGGGTCATTTAATTATAATTCACAACATCTTGTAATTATAAATAACCATTCATTCTTATCTCTATTGTTTCTCAAACAATAAACAATTTTAGTAACACGACATTTCAATTACTAAAATAAATCTTATTTAATCCCATTACAATAAGATATCAATATTCTCTCTCACAAATGAATTGTTCAATTTTAAGGAATTGATCAACTTGTATCGTCATACAATTAATTAACTTTACAAATAAGGGCATCATCCTTTAGGTGTGACCTTAAGGGATCAACTGACCACCACCGTCCCACGACAGTAACGTCAAACTCTAGCAAGCCAATCGTTACCGATTAATGTTGATCAGTTGACTATAAAATGAATCATCCCTTACGTATTCTTAAAATGAGATTTAAACATGTGATCAATATGATCGACAATTGTGATCGCATTATTGTCGGAGGACACATATTCCAACATACCGAACTAAGCACTCTCTATCCTTTCGATCCGAAAAGAAAAGGAGCAACACGGGAAACAAAGGAGTAACAGCGGAAGCAGAGGTGGTTACTATGACGGTAATACCTCGTTCCTACTCCACGACAAAAAAAAGAAAACAATGCCTGGCAGATTTTGGACAACGTGATAATCAGGAATCATGACTCAGTGCATCGCCCCGACGTTAACCCTCAATCGTCGGAATTCAACGATGAGAAGGAGCCATGACATAGGGCGCTACCCCTACGTTGAACCCTAATCATCCAAACTCGACAACGATCGAAGATGGCAACGTAGAACAATGCACCCGTCTTAACCCCCAATCACCAGACGTCCGACCTCTGCAGAGAACAGCTAATAATCGATACGCGATCAAAAGCTGGGCGAAGGCCACCAGGGAGAAACACAATCAAGCCTGTAACAAAAAAACAGTCGTCTCTCCTCCTTCAGGGTCATCCTCGTCCTCCAAGGTCTCAGCAACGGACCCGGTGGGCCCCGAACACTCCCCTGCAATCAAAGGCAAAACAAAGGCGTCAGCCAAAATTTCGGCATTACAACGGCATAACATGGACAAATCCAAAAAACCTGCAAGACAAAACAAGGGCAATACCGCCCAAACCTAACCAAATAAAAAACAACAAAACAATCCACAAAAACCGCATAAAAAAAACGACTCACCCCTCTTTTCAAGCAAAAGACGAGTCAAAACGACAACAAAAAAACAGCACCTCAAGATCCACACAAGGTCCGCCAACAACCCAAAAAATATATTCCCGACACAATGGAGTATTTTCCATGGCTCGAAAAGGCAGTTTTGCGCCAATTCGAACACAAACGGGTCAAAATTCCAAAATACGGCCACAACAAAACAACGTGATTTTGTCACGTCCCAAAGCGACCTAAACTACCAATAAGGTCCATTTCAAAGCAAACTGACTCAATTTGAGCTCAAAATGATGCTCATTTTGACAGACATAAGACCGCTCCAAAAGGCAAAAATTCCAATTTTGCCCACAATACCCCCAACGAAGGTTCAGTATGGCAAACACGGTCTTCCCCGACTTTAATACAACCTAGTGGGGCACAAACTCGAGCAAACAAACTTGACATTGTGAAATAAGACTGTTTTACCATCTCATTCACATTTTTCGAACATGGGGAGCGGGAACGGGGATCAAAATGCAAACTAAAAGCACCCCTATACTCCTAAACAGGTTTCTAACCTAATGCAATCATCAATTTCACTCGAAAATGGCTTAATCAAAACGCCCAATTCGATTTTGAGGGTTTAGGGTTTCGCCCTAATTCAATCAACAAAAGACAAACAAAAACAAATGGATTCGAGAGGATTTACATACCTTGAGATGACATGATGATAAGGGCACGAAAACAAGCAAGAAATGAGGTCGAAAATGGTGTCTTTTTCTCGGGTTTTTTGTGTTTATGTCGAAGACGATGAAGAGAATGAGGAGCTTCCCATTCTCGCGTCTTTTTACAGAAAAAAGGGAAGCCCCCTTACTTCGCAGCAAGGCTCGCGCCTTAACGAGGTACTCCTTGACACATTCAGCGGGATTTTGGGCTCTGGCCCAATTTCTCACACTATTTTCTCAAATATTCAACGATGGTAATAAAAACCGTCATTTCAAATACAAAAACAATAATAGCGAAATTCAAATTCATTATTTTCTCAAAATTTCAACGACGGCAATAAAAATCGTCACACACAAACAATAATAGTGAAATTCAAATTCACTATTTTCTCAAAATTTCGACGACGACAATAAAGACCGTCACCCAAAAACAATAATAGTGAAATTCAAATTCACTATTCTTTCTCAAAATTTCAACAACGGCCATAATAACCGTCACATCAATGATAATAGTGAAATTCCAAATTCGCTATTTTTTTCTCAAATTTTCAACGATGGTAACAAAGACCATCATTTCAAAATACAAAAAAGAAATAGTGAAACTCGATTTTTCTATTTTCACGAATTCCAACGAACGGCAATAAAAACCGTCGGACCTTCGAAAAGAGGATAGTGAAGTTCACTAACTTACACAAATCTCAAACCATGGGAAGGCGAAATCATCCTCCCCAAACACACATCAGGCGGCAGAATACACATTTGTCCCCCTCCTACAAAACAAGCGGCAATAAAAACCGCTATCTCTCTTCAAGATTCAAAATCACCGCCGACCATGGGGGCCAGGCTCACAAACCTATCCCTTTCCGGCGCTACAAATTTTCAATACGAACACCGATATTCCCCAACAAGATATCGGAGGCCCCTTCACGGCGCTCGCTAATTCAAACAAACTTCCCGAAATAAGCACATCCAACACGGCTATTTCCCACGGTCGATCAATTGAACTTCAATATGGCTGGCGAGCCTTACAACGCACCTGGCTGGCGAGCCTTACAATGCACCTTCGACATGGTTGGCAAGCCTTACAACACACATGGCTGGCGAGCCTTACAACGCACATTCTATATGGCTAGTGAGCCTCACTATGCACCGCGGCTGGCGAGCCCCTTTCATATACGCACCACGGCTGGCGAGCCCCTTTCATATACGCACCGCGGCTGGAGAGCCCCTTTCATATACGCACCGAGGATGGCGAGCCCCTTTCATATACGCACTGCGGCTGGCGAGCCCCTTTCATATACACACTGCAGCTGGCACGCCCCTTTCATATACGCACTGCGGCTGGCGAGCCCCTTCATATACGTCCCGCGGCTGGCGAGCCCCTTTATATCCATAACACGGCTGGCGAGCCTTTGTCCGCAAATAAGAAACGACTCAAGGACATACCCCGAAGATGCTTTAGGTATGACTCCTTATTATGGCTGGCGAGCCTTTATACGTAGTCTAACAGACTTTAAACGACCCGCACGGACAGTCGATAGACTCTAAACTGTTCCCGACGACAGGTCCTCGGCTCGTACCCTCGAGTCGCCTTGGCGTCGCCCTTCCCGACGGTAGGTCCTTGGCCTGAATCCTTTCGAGCTGCCTCGACGTCGCTTCGGTCTGCAGGTTGTAATCTTCGATTGACCTGGGGGCTATACTTTGACTTTCGCCCAGTCCAAGCTGTTGGAGCTTGTGTCCTCCACAAAATTAGTGTGATGACATTTGTAAATCTCTTACAGGTTCACAAGGGTATACTTCGTATATTTAATCAGTTGATTAACGTTTACCTAATAAGGGTTGGCTTGCTAGAAAGTTTGACGTTATTATCATACAGATGGCGGTGATCAACTGGTCCCTAAAGGTCACACCTATAGGATGTGTTTGAGAAATGTGGTTATATAAATATAATCACATTGATGCCTAATATGACTAAACAGTTAGTCAATGTGTTGATGAGACAATTATTTAATGAAGATTAAATAATATTAGTTGAGACGAATTAACTCTCAATTCGTAAATTGAATATAATAAGTTATATTTAATTAAATGTATGTAATGTTAGCTTGGACGAATTAATCTGTTATTCGTAATTAAATGTAATCAGTTATATTTAATATCAACAAGATGAATGTGTCATAGTCGTAATAGTGAGGGTACACAAACCAAGAGGTCATGGGTTCGATCTTCACTAGATGACAATTTAACACATTTTATACATTTTTGGAATAACCAAAAATAAGGAGATTACACTCCATATTTCGGTTATATGGGCCGAAATTAGGAAAGATTATATCTTCCTAATTGACTCCCATATTTCGGTTAGCATAAGAAGGAAAGGGAGATTATTATTCTACCCTAATTCTCTTTTAACCTAGCCTCCTCCCTAATCAGAAAAACACAAGAAACAACCAAAAATTTTACAGAAAATTTGGATCGATTCTAGCATTATCAAAGGGCATATCTCATATCGTCTTGGGTGCAACTGATAGGCGAATATCTAATTTGATATTGTTCTTAGACCATATTTGCTAGGACCGAAGGTTATTTCTGAATCCTTTATTTTGTTTATGTATTTTATTTATGACTAGTGATCGTCTTAATTAAATTCGTTATAATCCTTCAATTTTAAGGGAAGTATACAGATTATTTCCCACAAGTGGTATCAGAGCAAAGGCCACAAATTTTAATTTTGATGATTTTCATAAAATTTGTATGTAAACTTTTAGGGTTTCCGAAAAAAAAATTAGGGCACGGCTGTTTTTTTTTTTGTTAATGCCGATTGAAAAAAAAAAATGTTGCAGCCGGTGTTTGTTCTTTTTGATGCGAGATTTCCATTTTTATTTTTCATAATGTTGTTTTAATCAGTTAAAATTATCATATGAAGAATTGGTAGATGTTTGATTTGATGCAGATTAAGTTAAAACATAAATGGAATCGTCATGTTTGATTTAATGCAGATTAAGTTGAAATTAAAAAGGCATTAGGGTCCTAATTTAAAAACCGTGAAATTTTTTTTTGCTGTTTCTGTACTGTTCACGGATGAACAGTATTAAAAAAAACAAAAAAAAAATTTGCTGTTTTTTTTTGCTCTCGGTTTTTCTTAAGAAAAACCGATTAAAGTTTTTTTGCGGTTGTTTTGTTTATGCCAATTTGGAAAAGCATCCGAAAAAAAAATGTGTTGTTACTGTTCACGTGCTACTGTTCACAGGGGACAGAATTAAAAAAAAAAAAAAAAAAATTGTTTCGGTTTTTACAGATAAAATCGTGTATAAAATAAGAAACATGCTTGTTTTGTTTTTCTTTGTTTATGTCGAGACCAAATAAAAAAAGGACTTTGTTTTTGTTTTGATTTTGGCCAATTAGTTATTGTGAAACGGTTCACAATTAAAAGATACCGACTTATTTTAAAGCAGTTTAAAATTTTGACTGATTGAATTCATATTACTAGTTTAATATGGATTAAGACTGAAATTAATGTGATTAATTGAGGAATTGTCACTTAATTTGATTTAAATAGGTGGTTTGAATAAATTAATCAACATAATTAAGGAATTGTGTCATGTATGTTTAATTTATTTTAGTTGATGCATTATATTTTTATTTTGTTGAATGAATCGATTGAATGAATTTAATTTACGTATTTTTGCAATCAGTTGTAATACTTAGTGTGGCCTTAGTCAAATTATGTTTTCGTAATGAAGGAAACATAATTTTTAATGTAATTATGAGATCTCGAATCTCCTTTATTTTCTTTAGTTTTTGGGTTTTGAAATTAGAATGTAATAAATAGGTTTATTATGTAAATTTTAGTTATTGTAATTTTCAAAAGAAGACTAAAGATGGAGATTGGAGCTCACTCCCGCTACATGGATCAAGATGGAACATCAAGACAAGCTTCTCGGGTCCAAGGAGGATTCCAAACTTGTATTTATTGTTCATTTTGATAGGATAGGCCACACTAGGACTTTTACTATTTTTACGTCTTTCATTCTTATTGCTTTTCATTCACATGTTAGTTTATGCATCATATTCCGCCTAAAACCAAACCACCTACTAATAAAATGCATGAAAATTGACTCATATAGGTTGTATGTTAGTTTTCATGGACATACAGATGTCACAGTCTTTAAGCCATCACCTTAGTTTATTCATTCTCGCATGCTAGATATTAGTTCACTTAAAATGAATTAAAATAAAGTTGATGGGATCTTCCTCTAAAACGGAAATTGAGATTAGTATTTATAAGGGCAAACAACTATGAATCCCTTCTTCGTCGGTAGGCATAATATGACCCCTTCTACGTTGGGTAAGTAGTTGTGTTGACTTAGTTTACCTCAACATCATAGTCCGAAGAGTTTCTCGTGATTATGATGGACTAAAGATAGAATTTACAGAAATTTATCGACCAAGAATTCTAACGGTAGAATTAGCTAAAAGGTTAGCTTATCAATTTACAGATAATTGAGTCTTGGGATCATTTATATAATTCTTGAGGGAGGTCAATTATATAAATGTTTTGAGTCTTCGCGTTATGACAGTAGTTCATTAGACTTAAAAATATAAACGATGCACATGCTTATTATTTTTATTCTTCTTCTCGCAGTGTAGAACACGATTATTTTTTCATAATACTGTTACAACGAAATGGCTGGAAATAACGCAATCCCAATGCCTAGTGCCACACTTGATCGCGCATCCTGGCTGAAAGTATTCATGGACCAGATGAATCAGTTCACACGTCTGAAAAATTATGGGTCCAACTTTGCGGACTGGGAGACGGCACTACGGAATGCTGCCATTGCTGACGGTAAGCTCAAGTACTTAACTGAGCCAATACCGGTCAACCCAGGCCCCAATGCAGGAGTCAACGAGACACTCGCTTATAGTGATTTCGTTATGGAAGCGGGTGCGATAAAGAACGTACTCATCTTTGCAATGGAAACCAATTTGCAGAGACGCTTCATTGCCCAAAGTGCAAACAAGATTTTCACTACGCTCACTAACGAGTTCTCAAAAGCACCGAGAATCGTTACATATGAGCATACCTGTCGCTTCTTTGATGCGAAACTCCGAAGAAAGCCAACCGGTTAGCCCACACATTCTTCACATGATTGAGAATGTCGAGAAGCTGGAGGCACTGAATTGTAAAATCAGTGAGAGCATTGTCATTGACCGAATGCTTCATTCTCTTCACGATGGTTTTGCCCTTTTCAGGGCGAACTATTACATGAATGACTTGAAAAGGAGTCCTCATGAGCTACACTCCCTTCTCGTACAGACCGAGAAGGATATGAAATTGAGTGGGAGCATGAAGCAGGATGTTCTCACGATTCACAACAAGGGTAAAGGTAAGGGCAAGGCTCATGGCGACCTAGCTGTAGGTAAGCCAAAGTTCAAGAAGCCAGGAAACGGTAAGAGTGCGCCTGGTGAGACTAGTGGCTCACAGGGCAAGGCAAAGAGCAAGGGCGGTGACATAGAGTGCCACCATTGTCACAAGACTGGACATTAGAGGAGGAACTGTCCCGTCTACCGTGAGGACATCAAAGCAGGCCGCATCGTTCCTGTTGGTATGTCATCTTATATTCATATGATTGAGATTAACCATACAAGTTTCGGAACTTGGGTACTTGATACTGGTTGTGGTTCTCATATGTGTAATCATTTGCAGGGCCTAAAGAACATCATACCTCTCGAAAAGGGTGATGTGGACCTGCGAGTCGGGAATGGAGCACGACTTGCTGCTGTCTCGAAGGGAACATATGTAATCCAACTCCCTAGTGGTTTTGAGTTATTTCTAAATAACTGTTACTATGTACCCAGTTTGTCTAAGAACATTATTTCTGTTTCCGTACTTGCTAAAGACGGTTTTGCATTTTCAATAAAGGATAATAGCTGTATTTTCTCTTTCAATGAAATGATTTATGGCAAAGCAGTTTCCATGAATGTAATTTATATCTTAGACCAAACCACAGAAGTATTACATGTGAATAATAAGAAAATAAAGGTTGGTGACAAAGATCAAACCTATCTATGGCATTGTCGAATGGGACACATAAATGAGAAACGCGTGAAGAAACTCGTCGATAATGGGACCATTCCCGCATTCGATTTTTCTACATATGGAACGTGTGAATCATGTCTCATTGGTAAGATGACTCGAATTTCCTTCAAAGGTGTTGGAATGCGCGCTAGTGACCTATTAGGACTCATACATACTGATGTTTGTGGACCTATGTCAATTACCGCTAGAGATGGCTATAGATATTTCATCACTTTCACGGACGATTTGAGTAGATACGGATATGTCTACTTAATGAAGCACAAAAGTGAGTCCTTTGAGAAATTCAAGGAATACCAGAACAGGGTACAGAACCAACTGGGTAGAAAGATTAAAGCACCCCGTTCAGATCGGGGTGGCGAATATCTTTCAAATGAGTTTGATCAACACCAATGACTCGTGGAATCGTTCAGCGATTAACTCCACCTGGAACACCTCAATTAAATGGTGTGTCCGAACGGAGAAATCGAACCTTACTTGATATGGTTCGATCCATGATGAGTCACACGGTAGTGCCGATTCATTATGGGGTTTTTCTTTTGTCACCGCTCTTATACTTAACCGAAGTCCGTCTAAAGTCATTTACAAGACTCCATATGAAATGTGGAAGGGAACGGTCCCTAACTTGTCCTTTATTCGGGTTTGGGGCTGCGAGGCTTATGTTAAGTGGAGACACGAGGATAAGCTCGGCCCGCGATCGGTCAAGACATACTTTATTGGTTATCCAAAAGGAACATTTGGTCATTACTTCTATTCGCCTACCAAACATCGAGTTTTTGTTGCGGCTAGTGGGACGTTCTTAGAGAAAGAATTTCTCGAGAACAAGACGAGTAATAGAACCTTCGAGCTGTTGGAGATTCCAGAACCAACAACCGAGGAACAGATGGAGGAAGTTGTTCCTCCAACTGATGATACGGTTAACATTCCTGAGGAACCTAGAAGGTCGGGTAGAGTCTCTCATCCTCCGGAGAGATACATTGGTATGGTCGAGGAGAATGACGTTTTACTCCTAGAGAGTAATGAACCCGTTACCTATAAAGGTGCTATGACCTGTTCTGACTCAAAGCTATGGCTCGAAGCCATGCAATCTGAGATGGACTCCATGTATGAGAATGACGTATGGGATCTAGTTGATTTACCTAATAAGATAAAACCTCTACAGTGCAAATGGCTTTACAAAATAAAGCATTCTGTAGACGCGCAACCAGATACCTATAAGGCACGACTTGTGGCAAAAGGTTTCACTCAAGTGCACGGATTGCATTATGATGAGATTTTTGCACCTATAGTCATGCTACGTTCCATTCGGATAATCTTAGCGATAGCCGCATTTCATGATTATGAAATTTGGCAAATGGATGTGAAAACCGCCTTCTTAAACGGTTATTTGGAGGAAGAGTTGTACATGGTGCAACCCGAAGGTTTCATAGATCCTGAGCATCCTAAGAAAGTATGCAAGCTTAAGCGTTCCATTTATGGACTTAAGCAAGCTTCTCGGAGTTGGAATCATCGTTTCGACCAGGTGATAAAAGAGTATGGCTTCAATCGATCGGTCGAGGAACCATGCTTATATATCAAGTCGAGTGGGAGCAAGATTGTATTCTTGATATTGTATGTCGATGACATACTCTTGATTGGGAATGACATTCCTCTCCTATCTTCGGTTAAATAATGGTTGAAGAACCATTTTCAGATGAAAGATCTGGGTGAGACACAGCTCATTTTGGGAATCCGTATCTACCGAGATAGATCACGACGGACGTTATCACTTAGTCAGGAGTCTTATTTGGATAAGATTCTTGAGAAGTTCAGCATGACCAACTCCAAGAAGGGGAACCTTCCAATGACGACTGGGATGCAGTTGAGCAAGTCTCAGTCACCCACGACGCCTGAAGGGATTGAGCGCATGAGTCGTGTTCCTTATGCATCTGCAATAGGATGGATCATGTATGCCATGATATGCACACGTCCAGACGTGGCATATGCATTGAGTATGACGAGTCGGTACCAAAAGATTCCAGGTGAAACACACTGGATAGCTGTTAAAAATATCCTCAAGTACCTACGGAGGACTAAGGATTGGGTATTGACTTATGGAGGCGATTCTAAGCTATGCGCAATCGGTTACGCAGATGCTAGCTTCCAAACGGATCGAGATGATTCAAAATCTCAGTCCGGGTTCGTCTTCACTCTTAATGGTGCTGCGGTCAGCTGGAAGAGTTCCAAATAGAGTGTTGTAGCAGATTCTACTACTGTGAGTACTATGCCGCTTCGGAGGCAGCAAAAGAAGCGATATGGATGCGTCAATTCTTACAAGGACTTACGGTAGTTCCTAGTTCAAATGACCTGATCACCATCTATTGTGACAATAGAGGTGCCATCTTCCAGGCTAAGGAGCCAAAGTCTAGCAACAAATCTAGACATGTACATCAGAAAGCTCACCTGATCCATGATTACGTGGAGCAAGAGGAGATAGTGATAGACAAGATTGCGATGGATGATAACATCGCGGATCCTCTCACTAAACCGTTGAATTATGATAAGCATGTAGGGCATGTTAATTCCATGGGAATTAAACGTGTTCCTGAGTAGTAGTACTTTATTATGGATTTGATACATTATCTTTTTCATATAATATTTATAACTTCATCGTTTTATATATAATATTTTGTTTTTCATGTGGATTGTACTGACAACATTGAACGCCACAAAGTGAACTGAATTACATTATATTTGTTTTGGTCCATAATCGCCAATGTGAGCTGATAACTCCGGCTATTATATTGTGCAGTCGATTGATGGTGGGTTCAACGAGCCATAAGTCAAGCGGTTGACTGATCGATCACAGAAGCGAGATTATAATGATACCTCGTAGGACAACTTTTTGTGACAACGTAATGGAGTCCTAAATGTTTAAAAACATTCGGTGCCAGGTCGTGGATAGGACACCCATTGTGTTCCTAGAGTCGATTCTTTTGACTATCGACTGTCTCTTGAGATTAAGGCAGTTTTTGGGTGACTTTGGTTTCTTTCTCACGGTCTGCCGTAACTGGAGGCTAAGTAGATTTTTTCTGGGTCATTTCATACTGTGCTTACATCTGTAGGATTCGAGTTGAGGAAAATATCCAACCCTTATCAGGTATAGTTATTTCTCAGGGCCACTCGAGGAGTTGTAACTGAAATGCATGGCCATGCTCGAATGTTGATTCGTTTATCAGTTAAGTTACTCTCTAGTCAGGAAACCCACTCTTGATGTAGATCGCTTGTAAAATACGACCTTTGTGAATACGGATTTGCAAATTGTTTTACATTGAGTGGGAGAAATTTTAGGATATGAGAATCGGTTATCGCACATACACTTGTGAGGACAAGTGGGAGTTTGTTGGAGCTTGTGTCCTCCACAAAATTAGTGTGATAACATTTGTAAATCTCTTACAGGTTCACAAGGGTATACTTCGTATATTTAATCAGTTGATTAACGTTTACCTAATAACGGTTGGCTTGCTAGAAAGTTTGACGTTATTATCATACAGATGGCGGTGATCAACTGGTCCCTAAAGGTCACACCTATAGGATGTGTTTGAGAAATGTGGTTATAGAAATATAATCACATTGATGCCTAATATGACTAAACAGTTAGTCAATGTGTTGATGAGACAATTATTTAATGAAGATTAAATAATATTAGTTGAGACAATTAATCACAATTAAGTAAATTGAATATAATAAGTTATATTTAATTAAATGTATGTAATGTTAGCTTGGACAAATTAATCTGTTAATTCGTAATTAAATATAATCATTTATATTTAATATCAACAAGATGAATGTGTCATAGTGGTAATAGTGAGGGTACACAAACCAAGAGGTCATGGGTTCGATCCTCACTAGATAACAATTTAACACATTTTATACATTCTTGGAATAACCAAAAATAAGGAGATTACACTCCTTATTTCGGTTATATGGGCCGAAATTAGGAAAGATTATATCTTCCTAATTGACTTCCATATTTCGGTTAGCATAAGAAGGAAAGGGAGATTATTATTCTACCCTAATTCTCTTTTAACCTAGCCTAGCTCCTCCCTCATCAGAAAAACACAAGAAACAACCAAAATTTTTACAGAAAATTTGGATCGATTCTAGCATTATCAAAGGGCATATCTCATATCGTCTTGGGTGCAATTGATAGGCGAATATCTAATTTGATATTGTTCTTAGGCCATATTTGCTATGATCGAAGGTTATTTCTGAATCCTTTACTTTGTTTATGTATTTTATTTATGACTAGTGATCGTCTTAATTAAATTCGTTATAATCCTTCAATTTTAAGGGAAGTATACAGATTATTTCCCACACAAGCCTCAATCAAAGTGGGAACTCTGTAGATATCCAGTATCTGTTGAGTCTCCAACAAACACCCGATGATTATGAGATTACAACATGCTTAGAAATCGCGGCTTTTGATCGATAGTTTTATACAACTATACGTCGGAAAACTTTAAACGATTTCGAAAATAAAACATTTCAAAACTTTTCAAAAGTACCTGGAGTGTTTAATGCATGATGACAGGGTCACAATGACACTAATTAGAGTCAAAACTGACACCAAACCAAAAACCGACCCAAAATACAAATCCCGACTCAAACAACGAGTCAAATCGAGTCAAACACAAAAAATAAACTTTTCAAATACTTCCATGTTAAGGTTTCCCGGAATCCTTAATGGTCAAGTACAAATCAAGTTCATCCAAATCCTAGGATAGAACAAATCGTGATTACACTTGCGTGATAGTGACAAGACACCTCGAAGACCCGCGAAATGGCTCGCGCCTCTTCAAGCAGCCCATACGGCCACGTCGCTCAAAATGCACACAACCACCAATTTTCCTATAAATACCCCTCAAATGCCACCATTTGAGAGTTACGTGAGCGTCCACCCCCTCACCTCTCTCTTAAAATTCTAGACTCGACTTCTCAAGTCACAAACCGACTCGTGTTTACGACCTACCAATCTTAAACACAAGCCTTACACATTGTTTGGTACCGTCATCGTGCATTAAATCACTTGACCGACCATCTCCACCACTACACCATCACTAAACTTAAAACACTCTTTTACTTTGCTAAAACGGTTTTCAAACCGAGTTTCCGGCCAAACAAGTTGATACACTTTCGTCGGTGTAATACTCCGTATTTATGAGTCTTGGGGTACTCTATCGAGTAGGCCTTACTCTGTCGAGTAAGGGAGTTTTGCGAAATAAAATAGTTTCTGACCTGTTGGGTACTCGATCGAGTAACTGGGGTACTCGATCGAGTAAGGGGGTACTCGATCGAGTAGCCTTGGGTACTCGATCGAGTAGCCGGTTTACGGGGAGTTTTTCTCGGGTTTTGTTAATTATGCGATTAAGATATATATAACCTTCCGTCATTGTTTCTAAATCACTTTTGCAAAACCTAATTTACTGTTTAAGAGAGAAGGCAAGTTTGTTCTTAATCCTAATCGCATTGTTGACAAATCCCGGAGCTAGAGGTGTCGGATTTCATTGTTCTTGGCATCATAGTGTTCCTTGCGTCAAGGGTAAGTCCTACATACCAATTTTATAGCGTTTGGTTGACTTTGGTTAAACCCTAATTTTGGGATTGGGGGTTTTTATGATTTGTTAAGGTTAGATTGTGATTATGTGATTATGTGATAGGAGAAGGATTTGTAAAGGAGAGGTTTTGAGACAGCTGCTAGATCGTCTGATGATTGTGTTGCTTTCCAGGTAGGATTTCCTACTCAGTATTAGTCCCATAATGGGATGATTGTTGATGTGTTAAGATTGATTGTTTGTTATAGTAATTGTATTGTGACGGCTGTGATTGTGATTGTACACTGTTGATAGATTCAGACGATTGTTGATATTGTGATTGTGATTGGTTGCCTATGGTTCTCGAGATGCGTTCTCGGCTGAGTGGAGTCACTTGCGGGAGTGGCTCCACGCCCTAGTTTCGCCCTTCGTGGAACCCGCCACGGAAGGGGATGTGCACATTAATGGACAGGGTTATCGCTCGGTATGATGAGCGGGGCTTAGGTGGGAACGGCTGCGGTCCCCCATCGGCGGTGGTCCAAAGACGATCGATGATTGAGATGATTGGAATTGGTGGTTGTGTGTGTGTGTGACGGTTAAAAGTCATGTCATTTATCTTATTATTGATATATTGAATTGTGTGATTAGTACTGACCCCGTTTAAATGTTTTAAAAACTGTGGTGATCCATTCGGGGGTGGTGAGCAGTTATTGAGCAGGTATGATCTGATGCGTATGGGATAACTGGGAGGAGTCACCACGATGCAGTTTAGAAGTCTTCCGCTGTGTTTGATAGTTTTATAGTCTTTTGATAGTAGATAGTTTTGGAAAACTTGTATCTCTTTATCAGTTTTGGTTTTTGGCATGTAATCACTTTAAACGTTAATTATTATTTAAATATGTTTCTTTATTGTCTTATGATAATCATTGCCTCGGGTAACCGAGATGGTAGCATTTCCATGCCTTAAGTGGTCCTGGTAAGGCACTTGGAGTATGGGGGTGTTACAAATGGTATCAGAGCGACGATCCTGAAACCTGTAACCAATGAATCTAATGAACCTAGGGAGTCTAATTAAAATGAACCCGGGGTAGAAGTTGTAGGAGCTAATGCAAAGGCTTGGGAGACGTCCTAAAGTCGCGAACTCGCCCTACAATTTTGAACCGGTCACCATGGGATATGAGTCGGGATCGCTATGTGCTTATTTTGTGAATTGTGTACCAATATGGTGATGTGTGGCATGAATAAGGGTGATTTTGTATGTTGTTGGTTGAAAGCATGTTGGATGATAATTGGTTTACATGTTGGTTGGAATCGTTGGAAAAGTATATGAGAATGATGAATGATGTGGTAGAAAAAGGAGGTAGTTCATATATGATAATATGTGACGAATAATGATGTTGCAGGATGAATGAATTATAATGTGGCAATCCTAGTAACATGTGATTAGGGGGGTGTGATAAGATTTGTTTTCATCATTTCGTTTGCGTAAACTTATATAAAAAGTTCATACAATTGTCTACTATTGTATCATATGCGCTTGTTAGATGAAGTATGTGATTGAACTAGATGAATTAGTTGGAAAAGATGAAGTGGCAATTTCAAGAGAATATGAATTTCTTGAATATAAATTGTTTATGTGATGAAGTGTATTTGTAATATTGATGTATTAGTAACATGGAATAGGATTTGTAATGTATGAGTATGATTTGTCTTACGAAAGGCTATAGAATAAAAGCATGTGGGTAGTGCATGATGAATGTTGTTGCTTTGTTTTCGAAAATAATAATATGTGATTGGGGCTACTGGTTTCATGAGTATTGGGTTGTTTTCGTTTAACTTGGTTGTTGTTTAAGTTGTTTGGAAGTAAAAATCAAATAGTTATGTCGTCTGATTACAGCAAAGTTGTCTTTAAACTGTTATAACTTGAGATGCATAAATGATTTTGATGTGATTCCAATTGGAGGTGATAGTTTGTCCTTTTACGATTCTAACGATAGGTCACACGCCCAAAACGACCAAGTAATGAGTGAGTTATGACTGTTTTACGAAAACTGGACAGTGCTGAGAATTGGGGTACTCGATCGAGTAACTAGGATACTCGATCGAGTAAGGGGGCACTCGATCGAGTACCTTAGTTACTCGATCGAGTAGCCCTGGTGATTTGTTTTACGTGCTTCTGATCTTCACCTACTCGATCGAGTAAGTCCCTTACTCGATCGAGTGGCCTGTACTCGATCTAGTGACCCCTGTTTTGGGTCATATGCTTATCTTTTGACATTCGTGCATATTATGTTTAATTCAAAGTTGTTATTTTACTTCTTATTGCATTGTTTTACACGTAAGTTGGTCTTGATACGTAAGTTACCCAATTTTATGGTGTAGTGAGTGGCACCTGTGGTGAGAAGGAGTTCGGTGGGAGGACGTGAGTTCTACGTGTTGTGATAGATAGTGGAAAAAGAAAAGGGAGATTGGTATGGCTTAATTGAGGCATAGAGCATGTTTTGTGAGACGGGATGAGTGATATGATTGTGTGTTGAGTAATGTAAATGTAAGTGAATGTGGGCAAGGGATGATGTGAGTCTAAGGAACGTGAGAATAAAAAGATTGAAAGTAAGGAGGTGGATAGTGGCAGCTTGAGATGTGTAAAGAATTATGGAGGGAGATAGTTAGGAGTCGTGTGGGTTAAGGATATATGTAGTGAAAGTTCGTTTTAAAGGGGTTGAGAAGAGTGGTATACAGTGAATTTTATGGAGACATGTCGCGAGGTAGATTTGTACACAGTGAGTAAGTTTGGGAGATTTGGTTTATCAAGAGGTGAAACTACATGTGATTTCTTTGGGCATTTAACAGTATGAAAGGAATTTTGATTTCTAGAGAGGTACAAAGGAGATGCAATTGTTTGAACAGTGAAAGTTGATTTTATGGATAGATTAGTGGCAAGTGTGAGGGATACCATAATAAGAGAAAATCCATGGTAAGAAAGCGTGAGAAGATATCGATATAAAATAATGAGATGTGAGTCTTGGAGCAATGAGAAAGTAACCGGAACACTAAAGAGTTAGGAAGGAGTAATAAGGAGTTTTATGGTTAATTGATTTGCCGAGAGTAAAAGAAAAGAATGAGGGGAGTAAAACTAGGAAGATGTTGACCGGAGTTATGTGACATAAAATTGAGGAATTGTCGAGATGTATGATACTATCAAGAGTAAGTAAGTTAATGGTTATACAGAAGTTTCAGGACAACATGATTAATCATGAGTTTCGAGGAATTAAAGGAGTATGAAGTTGGTGGAGTATTTGCACGATACGAGATTTTTGGTGGAGAGTTAGATGATGATACAATTAAGGATAGTATTGGGAAGAATGTTGAGGTAATTTTGTTAATGGATTGGATGTTCGTTATTTGGGATGTCAACCAAAGATAGGAAACAAATCGTGATGTTTAGAGATGAGTGTAAGAGGTTTGATGCCCGGACAGCGGTAGTGTTATGGTTTGTGACTAGTGGTTAAGGGTAATGGTACATTAGAAAGGTAACAATTCTAAAGAGGTTGATTTTGCGGAGACCAGTTGATAAGTACGATTATGAAAGAGTATAAGATGTGGTTATATGAGGCGGTTGTTAGTAGTTGAGTATTAATGGTGTGGCTACATTTGGCAGAGGGTGATGGATATGCGAAAGGGAGAAAATGTTATGAGGTTTATACGAGTTAAGCTCGGGCGACAGGTAACCTATGTTGAGTGGTAACTTACGTGATCAGGATTGACTAGTTGGTTGTGATTACGGGTCTATGATATGTGTAAATGTTTGTGTGAGGTTCTGACCTCACAAGAAGTGGTATGGTGTGATAATTATAAAGTTGTTTTATGAATGTTCTGTAATATATAGGTTGGACACGGTAATTTAATTGAATAATATCCAAAAAGGTAATAACTTGATTAATTTGACATGGCTAGTTATAATTTTATGTGTATTAATAACACATGTGTATTCCGTGAAATGGTAGAGATGATGTTCATGAGATGCTTATCTGTTTATCCATATAATGTGTTGCGTGGTGATTTAATAAAGTGGATTTGAGTAAGTTTTTTTTGGTCTGAGGAGTTATGCTCAGTCAGTGTTTATGGGAATCGTATGCAGTTGTGATGTCTATCGATGTGGTTGTGGTGCCTCGGGTGGTGATCCGGGCACGATATTTAGTGTTGTGATGCGGATATTTTCGCACTACGGTGTGGCTGTTGGTGGCGGTGTTGTGATGCCGTCACCGGTTGTGGAGGAGTAGGCGGGATGATTATGATTCGAGTTTCGAAAGTACATACCAGTTATTCATAGTTTGTTGTTTTGTTTGATGTTGCTCCCTGCGAGTTTCAGTTTCTGCAGATAGACAGTTGTCTTGTTTATTGATGTTTCTTACAAGTTTCAGTTTGAGAATGAGGGTAGAGTATGATGTGGAATAGAGTTGTATATGTCTTCGTTGTTGTCATGGTATAGTGATATTCTGTTAATGGAACACGGTTGTGAGAGGTTGTTACAATAATTATGATCTTGTTCTAGTTAAGGTTTCAGTAGACATGGTAATGGCAAGTGAGTCGTAGAACATGTGTGGTAATGACCCGAAAGATGCAGGTGGTTCATAATCTTTTGTTGAGACAGTGAGTGTAGGGTATTGGGAATTAGTGTCATGTTAAGTTGTGTATGAGTTTTGCGGTAATGGAAGAAAGAACTTGAGGATCTAGTGTGCGTGTACGTAACGAGTGTGGATCGTGAGTTATGCTTCTGGGAGATAAGTGTTTTACATAGAGAGGTATGTTGTTTTGCAGAAATAATGGAAAGTTAGTATGGTGATTTTGCTACGAGTTTATGGTATAGGTTAGGTGCTATGCCGAATGAGTTGAGGAATGAGAAATGTTTATGTATGGGAGCCTTGAATATAAGAATGGTGAGTGTTTGGTTTATAAACGGTTATCTTGCACATGTGGTGGTAAAGAGGGTAATGAGATGTATCTAGGATTTAGTATTAGTGAGTTACGAGGACGTAACATTTATCTTAAGAGGAGTAGGATGTGATAAAAGAGATTTTGATGGGTGTGCATATGGTAATATATTTGGAAGTTTGAGTCTTGATGCCGAATAAAAGGTTGATTCGTGTTGTGGTTAATTTTGTTAAAGGTCATGACCGTACTGGTAGTAGTTCGATGTTTAGGAGTGTGAGAATATTTGGATAGTGTTGACAGTTGGATGATGATGGTTATGAGTTCGATAGTCTTGGCAGTTGGATGAGGATGTTTATGAGTGTGAGTAAACTTCGAGGACGAAGTTCCTTTTAAGGGTGGTGGAATGTAACATTCCGTTTGATGTTATGAGTATTTTGGTAGAGTATGGAGTTAGTGTTGAGAGAGATATAATGGAGTTGATACGATATCGTGAGCCATGTTGTGGAGGTAGGAATAGTTAGTGGAGTTGGTGTTACGAGTTCATGTTTGGGTTGGAGTTTTGTTTTGAGTTCTTAGTCACGTTGTTGTGTCTTGATCGAGTTAGTATGTTTGTTTTTTTATGTATGGGTTGAACTTCGGGGACGAAGTTCTTTTTAAGGAGGGAAGACTGTAATACTCCGTATTTATGAGTCTTGGGGTACTCTATCGAGTAGGCCTTACTCTGTCGAGTAAGGGAGTTTTGCGAAATAAAATAGTTTCGACTGTTGGGTACTCGATCGAGTAACTGGGGTACTCGATCGAGTAAGGGGGTACTCGATCGAGTAGCCTTGGGTACTCGATCGAGTAGCCGGTTTACGGGGAGTTTTTCTCGGGTTTTGTTAATTATGCGATTAAGATATATATAACCTTCCGTCATTGTTTCTAAATCACTTTTGCAAAACCTAATTTACTGTTTAAGAGAGAAGGCAAGTTTGTTCTTAATCCTAATCGCATTGTTGACAAATCCCGGAGCTAGAGGTGTCGGATTTCATTGTTCTTGGCATCATAGTGTTCCTTGCGTCAAGGGTAAGTCCTACATACCAATTTTATAGCGTTTGGTTGACTTTGGTTAAACCCTAATTTTGGGATTGGGGGTTTTTATGATTTGTTAAGGTTAGATTGTGATTATGTGATTATGTGATAGGAGAAGGATTTGTAAAGGAGAGGTTTTGAGACAGCTGCTAGATCGTCTGATGATTGTGTTGCTTTCCAGGTAGGATTTCCTACTCAGTATTAGTCCCATAATGGGATGATTGTTGATGTGTTAAGATTGATTGTTTGTTATAGTAATTGTATTGTGACTACGGTGTGATTGTGATTGTACACATCGTGATAGATTCGACGATTGTTGATATTGTGATTGTGATTGGTTGCCTATGGTTCTCGAGATGCGTTCTCGGCTGAGTGGAGTCACTTGCGGGAGTGGCTCCACGCCCTAGTTTCGCCCTTCGTGGAACCCGCCACGGAAGGGGATGTGCACATTAATGGACAGGGTTATCGCTCGGTATGATGAGCGGGGCTTAGGTGGGAACGGCTGCGGTCCCCCACTGGCGGGGTGGTCCAAAGGGACGATCGATTGAGATGATTGGAATTGGTGGTTGTGTGTGTGTGTGACGGTTAAGTCGTCTTTATCTTATTATTGATATATTGAATTGTGTGATTAGTATCGACCCGTTTAAATGTTTTAAAAACTGTGGTGATCCATTCGGGGTGGTGAGCGATTTATTGAGCAGGTATGATCTGATGCGTATGGGATAACTGGGAGGAGTCACCACGATGCAGTTTAGAAGTCTTCCGCTGTGTTTGATAGTTTTATAGTCTTTTGATAGTAGATAGTTTTGGAAAACTTGTATCTCTTTATCAGTTTTGGTTTTTGGCATGTAATCACTTTAAACGTTAATTATTATTTAAATATGTTTCTTTATTGTCTTATGATAATCATTGCCTCGGGTAACCGAGATGGTAGCATTTCCATGCCTTAAGTGGTCCTGGTAAGGCACTTGGAGTATGGGGGTGTTACAGTCGGTTTCTCGTCTCAAGGCAAAAATCTTCTTCTATCATATTTTTCATTTGTTTCATGACTATAACATACATTACATGGTCCAAACATTGGTTGAATGAGCCAAAACCGGATTTTCGGTTGAGGCAGGGGCTGCTTATGTAGCAGGCAGGCTTGCGCCTAAAGACCCTCTCAATCTTAAATCTAACCGTGTTTGGTCTCTTCTTCCCCTTTATTTTCATTTCATATTTGTAATCGGTTTTTACCATTTCAAATATTTCAAATCATTTTTATGACAATTGTTTAACCATGAAACATTTTTTACCCTTGGTTCCTAATACCATGACGGTTTAATCCGTGTTTCGGTGATAATATTTGGTTAATTACATTATAAAAGGTATTTTAAAGCCTTTTATTTCATTTCTTTACATTTTGAAGGGGTTTTTAAAGCCATTCTCATTTCTTTACATTTTCAAAACAAATGTATTAGTCACCAACACAAAATCATCCTTGGTTCTACATACCATGTCGGATTTTAACCCGAGTACGATGATGAACGTCGACTAATTACAAACAAATGATCTTAAAACAATTAGTTCATAATCATTTTCAAAACTATTCACGTCAAGCTTGCAAAACCGATCCCAACATCGAATATTGTCAAAACAATGACGATTATTCAAGTCTCGTTCTTCAAATTAGCACAAAATCGGCCTAAACGGCCTTTTCAAATCAAGACGGGTTTAAACACCCATTTTTCAATACATTTTACGAATCTTTCCAATGGTCAGAAGACGTCTTTCATCGTCTGTTGACCCGCGCCTAAACAAGCCATTTATTTTCACATTTTCAAACCAGGGCAGACCTGCTTGTATCGCCTAAAGGCTCGCGCCTCTTCTGGCTGCCTGATGCAGGGTCTGTTCCCTTCCAGCATTTGTCTAGGACGATCCCGACTTCATTTAATCCGAATACAAGACAGATCATATGACAAATCTGCTCATTTTACATTATATTTGCGAAACGCCTTACTAAGACAAATGGATCACGTTATGCACCATAAACCTAACTCAGTAAATGGATGTTTAATTTCCATCTTGCGTGCAAATTAATATTAAATCCAACTTGACATCAAATACTTGATACTTGGATTAAACAAACCGACATAGAAAGCTCACATGTTAGGTTCAAACTAGTGGATGCGCATTCATGCATTTACTTGTTTTATCAATTTTTGCATTTAACCAACCAAGATCGATCATTAGAGGCCGCTACCGCGGGTGGGATTGGGTGTCCGATTAAAGGGCTTCCCAATACGTACCTTCACCTCTTACTCAGAAACTTTGGATAGTGGACGACCTTATCCAGGGCGTACGAGAGTCATTCTAGAGATAGGATGCTAACGAGGGACGATTCCTTGTCTTTAGTACGTATGTCAAACACCGCTTTTTGCCTTGGTTGACCTAGGTATAAAGTGTATTCGAATGTGTTCCAAGCATGCCACAAATGCTTGGTGGTGACTCCGAACATCTCTTGCATTGTTTTGAGACCCTTGCCGAGACGAAACCGACCGATCTAAAATGATCCAGTCGAATGCATCTTTACGCTGCCAAGCGTGGCTTTCAAAAAAAAAAAAGACCGCTGCCGTGTCCACGGATCGGCTGGGCATCCGCAGGTGGGCCATATCCATACCTATGATTGTTGGAGATGATATGGTAAACCTTCTCCAAGAAGTAAAATTGTCATATAAAAGGTACTTGGTGGAGAAGCTCAAGAACAAAGCTATTAATGAGCTTACTTGTGGAGACTTGGCACCCACAATCTCAATTCCTAAGCTATCCCGTCATCAATGCTACGAGAATTCTCCTTCTATTCTTGAAGGATTGATAAATCCGAATGTTATCACCATCACTATTTTTGAGAGGGGCGGGAAAGAATGGAAGCCTGCCGATGAAAAGAATTCTAAGCTTTCTAGTTTGGAGAGACAAGAAGGCTATGGTGAAAAGGCCAAAGTGAAGGGAAGAAATTTCCGTAAGAAGCCCCTTGGGGAGGATTGGCTCTATTCTATTTTGAAGTGGCCAAGGTCCTACTTGTGCTTATTTGAGGCCTATTCACAAGCCTTTGATCGCCTACTAAGAGCATTAAGCTCCATTGACAATGAAATTTGTCATTTGACTTAGTTTGGTGGAGTCCTATCTCAAACCACCATTTCTAATATACTTACATTTAGTCTAGCTTGCATTCATCGAATGAGAGATGAAAAGGAGGGGTCTCATATTTTGATTGAGCATCATGAAAGAAATTGATGAAAATGAGAAGATGGGAAATGTAAAGAAATGAATAAAATGGAGAATTTGGGCTTGTGCATATCCTACATATCATTATAGGAGTTTTGGGGCAAGCAGTGCATCAATCCATGGGGCCCGACCTCAAATCGTGCGAGTTGAAAGCAAAGGAAAGAAGGATTTTTTCACTGCCTCGAAATCTGGGCGAATTCTGGAGAAGATACGCGTCCCGATGCTTCAACCCGAGCGGGTTGCGGCTGAACCCGAGCGGGTTATATTTGACTCGAGTGGGCTGACTCCAAACTCCCTTTTTTTCTCTCATTTGGCTCGTGATATTGCTATGTATGCATCCAATCTACCATGTTCATCTCCTACAATGATTGTAAGAACCCTTTCTTTCCCTATCTCTCATGTATAGTTGCATTTGTGTAGCTACCTCATGGTTAAACCCCTTTCTTCTACATTAGCAACAGTGTTTAAAACCGGTTTAGAGAGGTTAAACCATGAAGTAACATACATTATAGTTAATCATATAGAATAGACTTGCATTTGTGAAATATTTCATATTGCATTTACATTAGTTAGTTCATATAGTATAGTTGCATTATAATATATCTCACATTATTCATGTAGTTAGTTGCATATAGACTTAAGTTCATGCATAGTCAGTAATGACCCAACTTCATTTCTCCTACACTAGAAATAGTGCTTAAATTGGTTTGGGGAGGTTTGATCATAGGTGACCATAGCTTAATAGAGAACATACATCATCTAGTGTAGTTTATATTGCATTCATTTGTTATATATGTCATATAGAATTGCATTTAGTTAGAGCATGCATTCATTCATATCATATCATTGCATTTGTACTTCAATTTGCATAAAATTTTAAAAATCCAAAAATATGTATTTCTTTTTCATTCCTACTCCTACATGTACATTGAGGACAATGTCCAAAATAAAGTGGGGGATGGGAATTTATATTCTAAAAACACATAAAAATTGAAAAATTTCGAAAAAACTCAAAAATATGTTCTTTAATTTCATAAAAACAAAATCCATAAAAATTTCAAATTTTCAAAATTCCAAAAACATGTTCTTTCCTTTGTAGTGTAGAATTGTATATATTGTATATTTGTTGTTCGTTTGTCACTCTTATCACATTGGGTCGACTACGCCATATTTGAGGCATGAAGAAAATAGCAGGCCGCATGGTATGATCTTTCCAAATCTCCTTCCTCCTTTTTATTTGTTAATGACAATGTGGCTATATTTTGATTGATGCAGTATGAACCAATGTGTCGCTAAGAGTTTTCATCTAGATTATATGGCATTTTAGTTGATAGAAGCATATACATTAGAGTTGTATATATGTTAGTTGCATCATGGCATGTATTTTGCATGGTTAGAAATTTTTTGTGAAAATGCCTATTGGGAAGCTTGACAAGTGTATATAAGGTCCTTGTAGATAATTTTTCTCCTCGAGACTTTCTTTGGTAGAATACTCTCAAGACACCCTAGGATGTGTCATACTAGTATCCTTTGACCCATGCACTAAGGCCTAGTCAAGAGTACCTTGTGGTGTGATAACTCCTTGGCTACCGTTTATTCCAAGGTGACCCTTGATGGCATGCAACCGTCCTTACACTTCTATCATCATATTTTGTCAACAAAAAGGGAATGGGCACAAAAAAATGTCAAATTGAGTTCGAGTACCGAAATTAGAATCAAAAAGTTTGCAAAATGGGGTTATTTTCAAAAATAGACTCATATGCTTTAATAAAAGTACCCTTGCTACAAATGGGGTTATTTTCAAAAATGTTCAAAAATACAATATTGAAAAGAATTGCCAAAGTGGAAAATGCCAAACATCAAAGAATGGCATGTTCTTAATCGTCAAATGCTACAAAATGGAGGAAAAATAAACCCAAAAGCAAACTACCATCATGAAACTCATACACTTTGAATCCCTTTATCCTTGATGATCCTATCTTTGTTGCATGGTGGAGAGGGGACAACCCTTCTTCTTGTCTAGGCAAGAGGGGGAATTCCGCAATCCTACAGTGTTTTTAACACCATAGGAAGTCTACTCTTGATAAAAGCATTTAGCGATTGTGGACAAAAGTAGACTAGTTTGACACAACTTGGAGGTGACTTGTTTGTATCCTCTTGGACTTAGTAACTAGGAAAACTAATATCTATGATGGAGTGTGTCCCCTTGATTTGCTTCCCTTGTAGGTGATTTCCGCCACTTAGATGAGGAAAGTGGCTATTCTTTTGTAGATGCATCCTTTTACTTATTCTTGTGTGCTTAAATGTTAGGATGCATCGCCATTTTGACAAGCCCCACCTTGCCTTGCAAGAAAGCATCTTACCTCATGGGTGTCTTGTTGTGAGTTAAAGGGGCGAAGTGAGACCCGCTAATTGTCTCACATCAGTTATATTATTATTAGGATAGTTTAATAAAGGTCTAGTTCTAGTCACCTCTGTACTCGGGACGAGTAAAGGTTCGGTTTGGGGATATTTGATGTGAGTCATAATTACGCACATTTAGTCCCCTAACTAAGCCTCATTTTGCATACTATTATAGAATTTCATATCCATTTTATTCGCCATTTGCTTCCTATTTGCTTTCCTAGTGCATTTTATATGTCTTGTAGGAAAGGACATAATGAGGCGGAATTCCCGTCTCTCGTGCATATTCGGAAGCTTGTTGATGATCTTGGATGGACTAGTACGAAGAGGAGGCAAGAATTATGACCGAGGATGATAGGAATAAAGAGTATATAAAGGCATCATTTGCATAAAAGCAAGAAAAAGGATTCTGCAGCTCAACCCGCTCTGGTCATGATCATCCCACTCGGGCTATCCTTCAACACCCTAGGGTCATTCTCAACCCGCTCGGGTTGAAGCTCAGGACGCTCGGTTTTTGCCCAGATCAAGCGGATTGTTATGCAGTGAGATTGTCTACGCAATGGGGAGTCGTGGGGCTACTAGGACTTGCAAGGCTCTATTCGGCACCTAAACATATTATTTCCTAATCTACCCTTGCTTAACCTAATACTGTACCACTATATATACCCCATTTGTAAGAAGCAAGAGATTAAGCCCTCTTAGTGGAGGCAAAGCTTCCTTAGTTTAGATTAAGCTCTCACTAGAATAGATTAGTCTGTAATCTTTCCACAAATTGTACTTTAATCTTTCCTTAATTATTATTCAAGATTTCTTATTGGGTAATTGAAGACTATTGGGTTATTATTGGAGAATTGAAAACTCTTCATCAATCAATCAAGTTTTTTACTATTATTCTTTGCTTATTATTTGGATCATCCTTAAGTTGGTATAATCTCTTCTACCTTTTGATTAATTAATTATTGCTTTACTCATTCACCATGTTTAACCTTGTTAGTATGATTGACACCCTTATTAACATGCTTACCATGACTATGAGTGAGTAGTATCCTAGCTAGGGTTAATGGGGGATTAGGGGAACTATAACATGGGGGTAGATTCATACTTAATCTAATATGTTATAATAAGATTGCTTGCTAGTTGTAATGTTAACCTATGCATATGTTATGCTTGATAAAATGCTTGACTATGAAACCTTGCATATATACATCTCTTATCTTTTCAACAAGACATATAAGATATAAACTAACTCGAGTCTTTTTAGACCATGCATAGAAGTGAATAGGAAGAAAGTAAGTCGACTTGTAGGTGTCGTACAGTCTTGACTGACTCGGCTCTGGGAAATAAATACTCCTAGGAATTGTAAGACATAAACTAACTCGATTCCACTACAATAATAATTTTCTTGCAACTATGTGAACATGTTTGTATGATCTCCACCATGAATCCCCTATAAACCCATGACACCCTAGTACTGTTTATCATTTGTTTACACCCTTGTTTCCATTTACTTGTCTTGTTTATATTCCCTTGTTGTAGCTTAGAACACAACTTCAACCTAAATCAATTGTGACACTAGCATAAATTGAGATAGATAGACTTAGAACCCAGAGCACACCGTCCCGTGGATCGACCTCGACTTAACAACTAACTAGTTATTTGTTGAGATTATAAATGTGTTTGAGAGTGTACAACGACACGCTCATCAGAGACCTAGAGTTAGACCGTGTCACCCATGACTTATTTGATGGAGTTGGTATGAAGTTCATGTATTATTTGCATGAGAAGACTTATTCCTGACTCACTTGGGAATTTCTTAGCTCCTTAAGAATAGACAAGCATCGACAAAATCAAAAGGTCGCGTTCTTGCATTTCCGCCTTATGAACAAAGACTTTTCATTGACCCTACCAACCTTTGCCGTGCATTTTGGGCTAGACCCGAGCCCGCCTCACAAAGCGCCCGAAAATTTTGATCACGGACTACTTTGGAAGGCCCTTACCGGCCTTGATGACAACCCAAGGTTGAAGAGAGCGGCAAATACTTGTCACAATGCCGCCATCCGAATTTGGCATAGGTACATGGGGTGGACTGTTTTTATCCGTGATGAAAATCACAACTTCCGAACGGAGGAATTGGAAATTCTCGGCTCTTACCTTTGTTCCAACCCTACCACCTTCAAATTTTTTGTGGCTCACCATATGGCCCTCCACCTTCACCGCTTAAGTAATTCTCCGGGGCAATCGACCCCAATTATCGTGGGTGGCCTCATCACCCACCTTGTCAAAATGCCTAATCCGGAAATTGAATTTGAATGGCATGAACTTTATTACCGAGGAGACTATGCTCACCAAGGATTACATCCAATATACCCTTAATTGGATAAAGAGGAACCCCCGGGACAAGCAAAATTATTGGCAAATCCAGGTAAACGGAGTGGATAAGAATTTCATTCCCCTTCCCAACCTGGATAGGATGAAAGTGGTGCCAAATTCACCGCACTACTTGCTTGAGATCGAGGCGGATAAAGACACTTCCACTCCCCAAACACAAAACCCCAATCTCCTCTATGCGCGTGAGCGCCCCGTCACCGCACAACCTTATTTGCGGTACACCATGCCTACCTCTCATTTCTTCCCCGGACCATTCCAACAAGGCGAAGGATCCTCAAGCATAACTCCCAACCACTCCCGCTCCATCCTCAACTTAATAAGTTCATGGAGGCCATGATTTGGGAATGCAAACGGCTGCAAGTGAGAGGCTCGGTTTGCAAAAACGAATAGACTGCCTCTACTTTGACCAATCGGTGGGTCAATTCGCAGTTTATGATGATTATATGAGGCGGCAATATCGTCACCCCTCCGGCCTTCACCCCTCCTACTACCTTGCTCAGGATGGTGGGCATCCTACGGACGGCTCTTTTGTCTACGGCGACATCAACATGTGCCCGGACTATTTTAGTGCTCCGGTCTTTCCCACTCCGGCTTCTACTCAAGGGGAGGGGCATGATACTCGGTGGTTCGGGGGCACCCCTTCCATCTTCGGTGGAGGAGGTGACGCTAGTGGCTCGGGGGCGGGCCGAGAGGTGGACATCAATTTGACGGTCGAAGGGTTTGATATAGGTGGCCCAATGGCCATGAACACGGATGATTTTATCCGTGAATCCGAGTTTGGCACCGGGAACGATGATGATGATGACGGCACGGACACCGAAACTGAGAAGGCCTAGTAATGATGGCCATCCTCACTCCCTTCCTATCCAAATGCCAAGTATGATCCCTTTAATCCAAATTTCCCATTCATATTTATTTCTTTTTTCTGTGCATTTAGTTAGTTGTAAAATATGTAGAATCGTATGTCATATAGTGGCATTTCATATAGTTGCATTAGATTTAAATATTTGTAAAAATCGTCACATATAGGATTACATTCATATAGGCTAGCTTGCATCATATTTCAATTTATGCATTTAGTTAAATCATGAATTGCATCTTATTCAAAAATACAAAAAATGAAAAAAAAAATTGAAAACTCTCACAAAAATATGTTTTTTCCTTTTCAAAAATGCCTCATATCTACATTTCATCCGTCACCGGATGTTGTATATAATACGTGTGGGGAGGAGTCCCAAAAAAACCAAAAACAAGTTATTTGATTTCAAAAATATCATAAAATTACCAAAAATATGCTTTCATTTCAAAAACTTAAAAAAATACAAAAACATGTTTTTCATTTTCGATTCTCTCCCTGTACTTTATTCCATTGAGAACAATGTAAATCTTAAGTGTGGGGAGGGAAATATCTACTTCATATATATTTGTATATATTAGTAAATAAATTGGTAAATTTGATAAAATTTCAAAAATTTCAAAAAAAAATTGAAAAATCAAAAAAACCTAATTTTTTAGCCTCATATTGCCAAATAAGCCTAATTTTCGTTGCATATCATTTTTTAGCCTCATAATGCCAAATAAGCCTAATTTTCGACCCTTTATACTAGGACCGATTTTGCCTACCCCTTTTGAGCCTTAGCCTTCCATTTGGCACCTACAAAATCAACTACATACCATAAACGACTATCCTTGATCAAGAAATTTGTCGACATGTTGTCGGTTGTATGAAGAAGGGGATTTGATTCTTAGTTTAGTGGATGTGTACAATCCTCTTGAGTCGGAATAATAAGTCTTCATTTGGTTTGCTTTGAATAAAGAGGTTTTGAAAAAAGAAAACAAAAGAAAATAGAAAAGAAGAAAGTTTGAAAAGAACAAAAAAATTACTTCTCATATGTTTTGATGCGAAAAAGCCATGCAACACTCCTCATTCTTCAGCAAAGGAGTAGAAAAAGGTGTTGCAAAATAAAAGAGGCATATGACGTTTTTCTAAAGTGAGTCGGGTTTACACAATTTTTGCTTGAATTTGACAAGCCAATTTCATGTTAGGGCGTAGAAGTTACTCATTTGTTGCAATAAGCTGATGATTTTCATGTTTTTCCAAAGTGAGTCGGGTTTGCACAATTTTTGCATGAATTTGGGAAACCAATTTTTTTAGGGTGTAGACATTGCTCCTTTGTTGTAATAAGTTGGGAGAAATGGAATTTTGGCAACTTCTTGATGTGTACCTCCACATTTTCCAAAATAGTGCTTGCACCAATCCCGTTTCGACCCGTCACCTAGCACCGTTACAACCCTTGTTTCTCTTTATGCACATTTTCAATTTTTGCATCTCGTGTATGGTCATGTAGGAGGATATTCCACGTTAGATTGCGGGCATGTCTCACGAGTCGAGTAGTTGAGTGATTTTGGTTACTTTTTGGCACAAAAATCACCCATCCTTGAAATAAGTCACAAGTGAAAACCGTGAGGAGTCGGTAGTCTAGGTCCTCTTAGTCATGGGTCAACTTGGTCGAATCTTGAGTGTGTCATGTCAATCTTGAAGGTTAGGCCTTGTTTCCCCCTTTCCCGCCTTTGAATTTGTTTCCTAGGCAATTGGTTATCATATTGAGGTTGCTTGAGCCATCACTAGGGGATTGATACCCCGTTAAGACTATGAGACGGTATCTCCCAACCAAAACCTTTAATTTTTCAAAACAAAACCACCGGTTAGATGAGGAAAGCGGTTGAGCTTTTGATTGATGCATCCTATGCTTAATTATGTGCTTTAATGTTGGATGTGTCCAGTTTTTCCGCAAGCCCCCACTTGCCTTGCAAAAGAGCGTATACCTCATTGCGTTTCATTGTGAGTTGAAGGGACGGAGGAGGACCGTTAATTGCCTACCATCGGATATTATTAGTATAGATAGACTATAGTTGAATAAGGGTCTCATTTTGGCTCACCTACTTACTCGGGGATGAGTAATGATCAAGTGTGTGGAGGTTTCATATATGATTTATTTACACCATTTCTCCTCCTTATTTTCATGCATTCCGACTTCGTTTGAGTCGGTTTTGGTTATCTTACCTTGCATTTTGTACCCTGAGTCCCTAGTCTATGATATTACGTCCGTCTTGCAGGATTTGGGGTGGAAAGAGAGGAATCGGAGCAAGGAAGACGGTTCGATAACCTAAGCATGAAGAAAGGAGGAAGGAAAGCTGAGAAGAGTTCCCGGCCGGTAGGCCGGCAGCCGGTCAGCCGGCTGGGACTCCCCCAACACTTAGCCAAGGAAGAAAAGGAAGGAAGTTACAGGGAACTCCCAGCCGAGTAAGCCATCGGCAGCCGGTCAGCCGGCTGGGAGTGCATGATGAAGGATGAAGGTCAAAGGAAGGGAGAAAAAGTCAAAAGGACTCCCAGCCAGTGGACCACCGGCCAAGCACACCTGATGACATATTCCCCCTCAATTTCTTACAGAGAACTCCCAGTCGGTCAGACCACCGGCAGCCGGTCCACCGGCTGGGACTTCCTTTCCGCATTTTACCTCCTTGTAATTTTCAACCTAATTTCGGTGTAAACTATAAATACCCCCTCCCTTAATCAATTGTATACATTACCCTAGATCTAGAATTCTCTCCAATTTTATGCAAGGTTCCTAAGCAAATTATTAATCTTTCATTAATCAAACCTTAATTATCTACTTAATTAATATAGATCTACTTAGTTTCATTGGTTTACTCTCTTGAATATTTGGGTTGTAATTGAAGAAGATTGAAATATTGCTTCCATTATTAATACAAGACTAAACCTTTCTTCTTTGTTGGTATAATTTCTTCTCTTGTTAAGTTTGTTTATCAATTATTTCAATTTTTTACATTTCTATTTCTCTTTTTGTTATTGTTATAATTTATATCATGTTTTCCACCATGTTTGTTTGTGTTTCATCAATTGTTTACATTTGCTTAAGTATGATGAATGAGTAGTGACCCCTTAGGGTTTAAGGGGATCCTAAGTGGAAATTAATGGTATAATTTGGGTGACTAATAATTGGGTTTTGGGTAGAAATGTTAGTCTTCTTATTCACGCACATAAGGTGTTTGTGGAATTGTGCGAGTGAAAGTTCACACCTTTCTTCATTGTTTGCTTAAATTTTCTATAGATGAAAGTTTGTAGGGCGTTTTGATAGCATGTTTGAGTTGGGACTAGATGCTTAATGATGATTATGTGTCTATCTTTAGGGAGACCAAGAGATTGAGTCTCTTTCCTAGACTTATCACTACCCATACCCGATTATCTACCCTTGTTTACCTTTACCCACTTGGGGGAATCCGAAGACCATAGCCTTAATATAAATCGTTTACATAATTTGCTTTGTCATCATTTTAGTTGTTTAAATTACTTGCATAATCTTTAAATCCTTTCATTGTTCGACTAAAATAGACCTAGAATGAATTGTGTAGAAACCCACACCATCCTCGAGTTCGATACCCGATAGATACTACCTTTTCATCGGAGTTTATAAATTATTTTGATAGTAGGAAATAACGACTAATCTTACTCATCAGGTCCATTTTTTAGTACACCTTGACGGAATAGCTAAGCATATAATAGCGTAGCTTCTTAGTTGCAATTATAATAATCGAGCTCAGTGAGGGCTCAGGGTATTATCTCGCCAAAGAAGCAGAAAGATGACTTGCAGCTAGAAAGTAGCTGTGATTGCCCATACAAGAGCGAGGCATGTCTTCTCAAGTGGTGTATACTTAATCTCATATTCCAAGAACTTCTTGCTAAGGTAGTAGATAGCTCCTTCTTCTTTCCCGATGACTTGTGCGAGCATAGCCCCCATGGCTGTTTTTGTGACTGTGAGGTACAGAGATAGAGGTTGATCTTTCTGCGGTGGCATTAAAACAGGCGGCTTGGACAATATCTCCTAGATTCTGTCAAATGCCTTTTGACAATCGTCGTCCCACATGGTGTGGTCCGTTTTCTTGAGCTTTTTGAATATAGGTTCGCAAATCATAGTGAGCTTTGAAATGAAATGGCTTATGTATTGTACCTTGCCTAAGAATCCTCCAACTTCCTTTTTTATCTGCGGTTGTGGCATCTTAATTAGAGCCTTGATCTTGGATGGATCAATCTCTATTCCCCTCTAACTGACTACATATCCTAATAGCATGTCGGATGTGACTCCGAATGCGCATTTCTGAGGATTAAGTCTCATGTTATACTTGCGCAATCTGAGAAATAATTTGCGAAGGTTGGCGATGTGACCTTGCCTATCCTTGGACTTGACAATCATGTCATCTACATATACTTCTACTTCTTTGTGCATCATGTCATACAACAGGGGAGTTACGGTGCGTTGATACATTGCTCCAGCATTGATCAATCCGAATGGCATAACGGTGTAGCAATAGGTACCCCACTGAGTGACGAACGCCATTTTATGCATATCCTCTTCAGCCATTTTGATTTGATTATATCCCGTATATCCATCCATAAAAGAGAGGAGTGTGTCATCCACTGTATTATCCACCAGTATGTCAATGCGTAGGAGTGGGAAAACATCCTTTGGACTGGCCTTGTTCTGATCTTTGAAATCAACACAAACTCGGATTCGCCCATCCTTTTTGGGTACGGGGACTATGTTAGTCACCCGGTCTGAGTACTCGGTAACTTTGATGAACCCGTCTTTGAATTGCTTGTCCACTTCCTCCTTAATCTTAATAGCCCACTCTGTTCTCATTCGGCAAAGCTTCTGATTTACGGGTTTGAAATTGGCTTGATTGAGATTCGATGTTCTGTAATATCCCTGTCTAATCCCTGGCATATCTTTGTAGGACCAAGCAAAAATCGTCTTTGAATTCGTGAAGAATGTCGATGAAATGAGCTCTTTCATTTGGGTCTAGGGTTATCCATATCCTAAGTTCTTGGGGTTCTGAATCTGTTCCTACGTTGATAGGTTCAGTGTTCTCTATAACCGGTTCCCCTTTCCCCTCCTCTAGTATTTCTTTAATTATGTAGAGAGGTAGTTCGATTAAGTCTGGGTCAGTGGTTCATCGATTTTGTTACTCGTCGTCAAAAGTTACCTAGACCAAAACAATATTTATAACTTCACAAACTACTCTACTATTAGTAAAGAGGTAAGTAAAGGTCGAATCCCAAGGGATGGGTATTGATGTAGGATTTCCGATTGCAGATGGTCGTGTCTAAGGGTGTCACAATTTGGGTTGAGGTAGGAGATCAACTAAACTAAATAACAATGTAAATAAAGTAATGAAAGCAAGCAAGATGATTAAAATGAGATGTAAAAAATTGATTAAAAGCACTAGGGTGTCATGGGTTCATAGGGGATTCA
This sequence comes from Silene latifolia, assembly GCF_048544455.1. NCBI lineage: Eukaryota > Viridiplantae > Streptophyta > Magnoliopsida > Caryophyllales > Caryophyllaceae > Silene > Silene latifolia. The sequence goes on from NC_133535.1 coordinate 103,080,583, forward strand.
TGGGATTTGATCATACAAACATGTTTTCTACTAGATTCAAGCAATTATTGTTGTGATGGGATCGAGTTAGTGTATATCTTACAATCCCTAGGAAGGTTTGGGTCCCGGAGCCGAATCGATTAGATTGTACAACACCTACAAGTCGACTTAATCCTCCCTATCCAACTATATGCATGGTCTAATGAGACTCGAGTTGGTTTATGTCTTACAAGTCTCATTGAAAAGGTAAGTGATGGGTAAAAAATGCAAGGATTCATAGGCTCGCATTTCATCAAACATAACATGTGCAAAAGTTGAAATCACAACAAGCAAGCAAATTAATTATGAAGACATATTAGATTAAGCATGAATAGATCCCCATGTTGGTTTACCCTAATTCCCCATTAACCCTAGTTAAGGAAACTAGTCACTCATTATCAAGTTTAACATGCTAACAAGGTTGTCAATCGTCCTAGCCAGGCAAAACATGATGAACAAATGAAGATGATTAACAATAATTAAAAAGGATTAAGAGAGAATTATACCTATAAAGATGATTCCAAATAATAAAGCAAAGAATAATAGAAGTACTTGATGATTGATGGAAGGTTGTCAATCCTCCAAATAAACCCAAATAATCTTCTAATTACCCAAAATAAATGATGAACAATAGAGAAATTAGGAAAAATTAAGAAATGAGATTTGTATTAATGCTAAATTAAGAGTTGATTACAAGATTAAGATGAGATTAAGAATGTATAAGGACATGCCAATCCAATTAGTACAATGGGATATTTATACTAAGGATTAGGTACATAAATTAGGGTTACTAAGGGCTTAAATGAAGATTAAGACCCTTAAGAAAAGTTGAGGAAGTGCTCCTCTCGAAAGAGATGCGCATATCCATTTTGGTAGTCTTCAAGAAATACGCTCGTCCCGAGCGGCTTGGCTGGGGGACGGTTTGCACTGGAGAGGGATCCGAGCGGATTGGGGGTCGGGACACTCGGATCACAAGGCCTCAAGACGGGCGTCTTGAGCACGGGACGCTCGGACTGTAGTAGGGCGACGCTCGTCCTGGGCACTGCGACGCTCGGATTGCTGGGCAGTCACTTCTCTTCTTTTCTTTCTTCAACAATCCTCAAGGATCTTGTTAGAGATGCAAGGATCCTTTCACCATTGCCCAATTACTTTATTATATACATAGGCCTTCTAGCATTGTCTTACCTTTGATGCTTGGTCATTGAATTCGATCAATTTAGCTCCATTTTGCCATGAAAATGTAAGGTTCTTACTCCTTTCCTACCAAGGGGTCAAAACCTTAAAGAATATGCAAAACGAGAAACTAAAGATAGTAAATGACCCAATTATGCACTAAAAAGCATAGGAACGAGGCTAATTCGGGGACTGAATATGCAAAAATATGAGTCACATCAAATATCCCCAAACCGAACCTTTGCTCGTCCCGAGTAAAGAGGTGACAAAAACTAGGACCCTTATTCAAACTAACCTACCAATATAGTCGATGTGAGACAATTAGTGGTTCTCACTCCGCCCCTTCAACTCACAACAAGACAACCATGAGGTAGGATGCCTTCTTGCAAGGCAAGGTGGGGCTTGCCAAAATGGCGACACATCCAAGCATTTAAGCACACAAAACAAGTAATGGATGCATCTACAAAAACTAATAGCCACTTCCCTCATCTAAGTGGCGGAAATTATCTAAAGGGGAAGCAATTCAAGGGTACACATTCCATCATAGATACGGTTTCTTCAAACTACTAAGCCTAGAAGGATACTAATAAATCACCTCCAAGTTGTGTCAATCTAGGGTACCTTTGTCCTTAATTGTTAAATGCTTTTGTCAAGAGTAGACTCCATATGGTGTTAGAAACATTGGAGGATCGCGGAATTCCCCTTCTTGCCTAGACAAGAAGAAGGGTCGTCCCCTCTCTACCATGCACAAAAGTGGATACGATGGAAGAGGGATCAATAGAATTTGAGTTTCATATGTGAGTTTGCTTTTTGTTGTTGTTTTCCCCCCAATTTCTTGTGGCATTTGACATTTTGAGAACATTTCTTTTGCCATTTCTTTGATGTTTGGCATTTTCAACACTTGACAATTTCAACTTTTTCTTGCATTTCTTTTTGAACATTTTCAAAGTCACCCCGTTTGTAAGGAGGGTGCTTATATTTGAAGCTTTAGGAGTCTATTTTTGTTACTCCTCTTTTCTTTTGATGCAATTGCAAACTTTTTCTTTTCTTTTTATTTCTTGAACTCAAATTTTTAACAATTTTTGTGTCCATTCCCTTTGATGACAAAAATGTGGTAGAATATGGATGATGGATGGTTGCATGGTTTCAAGGGTCACCTTGGAATAAACGGTAGCCAAGGAGTTATCACACCACAAGGTACTCTTGACTAGGCCTTAATCCATGGGTCAAATGATACTAGCATGACACATCCTAGGGTGTTTTACAAGTATTCTAACAAGCAAACTCTTAAGAAGAAAAAGTATCTACAAGGGCCTTATATACACTTGTCAAGCTTCCCAAATAGACGGTTTCACAAAATTTTTCCTAAATGCAACTATATGTCATGATGCAACTAACATTTATACATCCTAATGCATATTATTCTACCAACTAGTATGCCAAATAATCTAAATGCAATCCTAAATTCACATTGTTTATACCGCATAATCAAAATAAAGCCACATAGTCATTAACATAGAGAGGAAAAAGGAGATTGGAAAGATCATACCATGCGGTCTTCAATATCCTCATGTCTCGTATGTGGCGTAGATGAATGTGAAAAAGGATAAACAAACACAATATATACAAGACTACACTACAAAGGAGATGAACATGGTTTTGGATTTTTGAATTTTTCAATTTTTTATGGATTTTGTTTTAATGAAATTAAAAGACATGTTTTTGTATTTTTCAAATTTGTTTCAATTTTTATCATTTTTGTTTAAAAAGTCAAGTTAGAATTTCCCATTCCCACACTAGTATGGGCATTATCCTCAATGGCCAATACGATAGGAAATTATGCAATTTATATGAAAATGCATGATTTCTAAGCTAAATGCAAACTATATGACATATAAACAAGAGTGAATGCAAACTAAGCTATGCTATATGATGCATGGGTTTTTGTTATGTTAGAGAGCATAATTTAGATTAGCTCCCAATGCATATACATAAACTTCCCCAAACCAAAATAGACACTATTTCTAATGTCAAAAATTGGGGGATTTCATGCATAAAGATGCTATGCATGAGACTAAAATATGTCATTTTGGATTTTGAAAATGGGAACAATAAAAGAAACACCTCAATGTGGCCGAGGTGTGAATCCTCTTGATGATGTTAGGACTCCAAACTATGATGAAGATGCAAATTATATGAAAAACAAGAGAAATATACAAATATTAATCTTCGCCCATGGCGTCATCACTATCGTCTCCATCATCATCACCAACTTCACTTGAATCAACATCATCAACCTCCATAGATCCGGAGTTATCATCACTTGCACTTGAACTTCCCTCTTCTTCCTCACTACCCTCTTCTTCTTCTTCTTCTTCTTCATTCTCTTCATTTTCTTCATTTTCTTCACCTTCTTGAGCACCACTCTCAACAACAACCATCTCCTCTTCACCCAAGCTATCACCTGTAGACGCACTAGGAAAGAAGGTTTCCTTATCCGCCCAACTAGGCAAAGGACAAGATGGGTCAAGAAGTCCTTGCCTAGCAAGATGTAGGAGAGGCGGATATTGTGCTTTATAAGCATTGACTCTATCCTCATAAGCTTGCTTGTGCATTTCTTTCATCAAGAGAGTCAAGTAGTCATTCCTTGCCTTAACATTTTCGGGTTGAAATTCATGGTAGGTGAATGGGTAAGGTGGGGTGATAATGGAGGAGGACGGCTCGGCAATGTCTTCCCCTTGGTGTTGTATAATAAACTCGGCTTCCTCGGAGAGTGGGATAAGGTAGTTTGGCCTATGAACATTCAAGCGGCAAATCTTGCTTGGCAATGTGAAGGATTTAGCATCTTTTGTTAACCACCCAAATTTGTCATCAAGAGTATCATTTCGTGACCCATTTGAATTTTTGAACCATGGTGGCTAGATCAATGATATGGCCTCTCTTAACCGGTTTATAGGTGCTATCCTTGTTGAAGTTCCGGTTGAAGTGTTTTGCCAAATACGTTACTAAACCTCCATTAACAATAAAGGCCGTGCCTTATTTGCCGTGATCGACTTTGAGCCACCTCTCAATCAAAAGTTGAAGAATGTTGTACTTTTTGGTGAACTCTCTTCCAATGTTCAAGGTAGACTCGAGATAAATAAAGTCAAGTTCGGTGAAATGGTTCGTGCCCTTCCTAGCAATCAAAGTATGCACAACAACCTTGTGCCATACCCTTATGCCCAGATGATGGACAAAAAGAGCACGACAATCATGATAAGATGTAAACTCTCTACCGGTAATAGCCATCCATAAAGGAGCGGGATCATACTTGGTAGGTTTCTTCGTGTAGGTCGGGTCATTGCTAAGGCCAAAAACATTACCAAACTCTTCAAAAGACAATTTCCTATCAACATTCTCGAGCCGGAATTCAATGTTCCTTAGAGCCTCCACCTTGGTAACTTTAAAAGAGCTTAAGAACTCTAAGGTGAGGGATGAGTAAGTCAACTCTTGCATATTAAACAATGTACTCAATCCCATGGACTCGAAAAAGGTCTTGGTTTGTTCTAGGACACCCAATGTTGACAAAGTCTCTTGGCATATGAATTTGGTGGGTAAAATAGATTTCTTAGCAAAGGAAACAAATTTCTCCCTATGAGAGTCGGAAGTGAAAATTATCTCCGGATAATCATCTAGTTGTTCAACAACCGGAGTAGAAGTGGTAGCTTCCATAGGAGGAATAGACTCTTGAATTTCCAACCTTGCATTTTGAACCACCAATGCCTTAGATGCTTGAATAGCTTGAAGAGCTTGTTGTGTTTTGGAAAGGTTCTTCTTTGGGGGTGCCTTACTTCCGCCTTTTGTTCTTGCCATGCTCCTTTATGTAGTAACACCAAAGATAAGCTTGATTTCTTCAAATTCAAATAAGACCCAAATCGATTTAGGATAGTTGAATGTTGCCTTGTGTCCCAAAAATCAACTCAAACTTTGAAGATGTTGGTATTTTAATCACTTGTTGTTGGTAAAGGAGTGATTTATTTGATTTTTGAGGGAGTTTGGTTTTAATTTGGGTTATTTTGGTTGAGAAATTTGATGTTGGTTGATGAAGAGGGTGCGGGTTTTGAGGGTTTGGAGTTGTGTTTATATTGTGAATGAGGAAATGAATTGAGAAAGAGGGGTTTTTAATCCCGTTATATTTGAAAATCAGAGGGGGAGACGAGTGGACTGGGGTCAGGACGAGCGGATTCTGCTGTTTTTGGCTTCAGGAAAAAACGCGCTGGGACAAGCGTCTTTCTGGAGCAGGACGAGCGGACTGGATTGGAGACGCTCAGATTCCTTGTCAGGGAGGAATCCCAAAATTTGTTAGTTATAAGACGAGCGGATTCCCAGTAGGACGAGCGTCCTGACTGAGACGGGCGTATTCTCAAGTGGGACGCTCGGATTCTCAGTCAGAGCAAAATCTTCTTTTTCCAGCTTCTTCAGGACGAGCATATTCTACCCAGGATGCTCGGGTTCTTCTCAGGACGAGCGAATCCTCGTCGGGTCGCTCAGATTGTCCCTCTGCCACACGAATTCATGTCCATCCGTGGGCATTTCGTAACCCGTGTCATTTACTCTTCATTTCTTGTTGTCTTCATTGTGGGGGCACTATAAAGGCTGGGATAGCCTAGGCAAATTGCTATCCCCACACTAAGGCAAAACACTACACATCAATAATTACATAAGTCCCTCCCTCACTTTCTCTCAAAATGATGAAAATGTTGATCAAGGCATAAAAATATAAATCCAAAATTGACAAAAATGCAATACAATAATTAAAATGCGAGTTAGGGAGTTAGAATATTTACAAGTGGTGGTTTAGGGAGGACTCCACCAAACTCTCATCCAATAATGAGATGTCAAGGGGGCATGTTCAAGGTGTTGTTGATGTTGCTCAACACCTTGAAGAAGTAGTCGAAAGCTTGTTCATTGTCATGATAAAGATCTTCAATAGACCTTTGCACTTGTTGCTCTTCATGGTGGTCTTGGGTCATAGCATTACCGATATAGGGATTGAATATCCCCTCAAACGCATCATCCCAAAGACCACATACTTCATCTACTTGTTACCCAATAATATCACGAGTCGATGAGAACAACTCCTCTTCCTTCTTGTCATTATGTCCAATGAGGCCTTCTTCTTTACTTGTCATGAGTGGTGGTGAGCTATTCAAGCTCTCATTGTTGAAACTTCCTTATTCCTTGGACGGAGCATCTTACACTTTCTTATTCCATATGGGTGGTGATTCTTTAGCCATAGCTTGTTCTTTGCATTGAGATGCCAACTTCCTCATATCACTTTCTCGGCTATAATGATCAACCATGAAACACGGCTCATGTAATCGGGGAGCTCTCATTGTCTTGTCAAGATTAAAAGTGATTGTTTCATCTCTCACTTCAAGGGTTAGTTCTCCATGTTTCACGTCAATCACCGTTCCCGCGGTGTGTAAGAAAGGTCTTCCTAAAATGACAGGAATGTTGGAGTCTTCTTCGATATCGATAATAACAAAGTCCACCGGGATGAAGAACTTGCCAATTCTTACCGGCACATCTTCCCATACCCCTAAAGGTGTCTTCGTAGATCAATCCGCCATTAGAAGTGTGATATTAGTGCACTTGAGTTCTCCCATTCCGAGCCTCTTGCTTACCAAATATGGCATAACACTCACACTTGCCCCAAGGTCACATATAGCTTTGTTGATTGTGGTGTCGCCAATGGTACATGGAATAGAGAAGCTTCCCAGATCCTTTAGTTTTGGAGGTGAACTTCCTTATAGGATGGCACTACTCACTTTAGTGAAAGCAATAGTCTCAAGCTCCCGGATGGATTTCTTCTTTGTAAGAATATCTTTCATATACTTAGCATAGGCCGGGACATGATTGATTAATTCCGTAAATTTAATTGAGACTTCCAAGTTTTTCACAATCTCCATGAATTTTCCAAGTTGGTCATCAAACTTAGGCTTAGCTTGACGACTTGGAAATGGAAGCCGAATCACAATAGGCTCTTTCTCTTTGGCCTTTTCTTCATCCTTCTTTGAAGCTTCTTGAATGGTGGATTCTTCTTCTTTAGAGTTTTCAACAACTCTTTCCTTGTCACTAGCGTTCACAACATCTTCATCAACGGGCCTCTTCGGCCCTTCATACCTTGTACTATTCCTCAAATGGATGGCACTCACCGATTCTTGTCTTGGGGGATTACCTTGAGGTGGTAATTGCCCTTTTTGTCTTTGTGAACTTGAAGATGCCAATTGAGACATTTGGGTCTCCAACATCTTTGTGTGAGCTAGGATGTTGTTAATGGTGATGTCTTTTGCTTGGATATCCTTTTGCATTTGAGTGAAAAACTCTAGTTGGTTCTTTTACATTTGGAGGAACGCTTTTTGAACATCAAAACCTTGGTCATTTGTTTGATTGTATGGAGTTTGGTTTTGATAACTTTGGTTTTGATTGTAAAAGGGTCTTTGAGCTTGGTTTCTCATTGGAGGTGGGGTGTATGTTGTTTGAGGGTTTTGAACATTTTGGATTTTGTATGAGAGGTTGGGATGGAATTTGGTGTTTTCATTGTAATAGTTGTAATAAGGGGTACTAATCTTATATGCTTGGAAAGCATTCACTTGTTCACTTGTTCACTTGTTCCCCTACATTCACTTTGGTCATGTCCCAAAGTTCCACAACTCTCACATACTCCACTTGGAATTGATGAAGATGCCGCCATGGCATTCACATGTTGCTTAGATTTAGAGGCTTCTTCGAGCTTAGCTATAGCCTTCTCAAACTTCATATTAATGGTATCAATATGAGCACTAAGTTGAGCACCCAATTGAGTAATAGAGTCCACTTCATGCTTTCCCCCTCTAGCAGCCTTTCGAGGTCTACTATATTGTGAGTTATGGACCGCCATTTCCTCAATCTTGTTCCATGTTTGATTATCATCAACTTCGGTAAACATACCATTTGATCCCATATTGAGAATGTTTCGGGAGTCTTCATAAAGACCATTCCAAGATTGTTGTACCAAGAACCACTCGCTAAGTCCGTGATGAGGACATGAGCGGCAAGTTCCTTTGAATCGCTCCCAAGCTTCATACAAAGATTCTTCGTCCCTTTGTTTGAACCCGGTGATTTGGGCTCTTAGCATGTTAGTCTTTTCTGGAGGATAGAACTTTTTGTAGAAAGCAAGTGCCAATTTCTTTCAAGAGTCAATACAAAGAGTAGCCTTATCAAGGCCCTTTAACCATTGAATTGCGGTACCAATCAAAGAAAAAGGAAATAAGACCCATCGAATTTGGTCTTGAGTAACTCCGGTTTGAGAAATCGCATCACAATAGTCACAAGAAGTCTCCATATGAGAATGAGGGTCTTCACTAGGCATCCCCCCAAATTGGCTTCTTTCGACTAATTGTATAAATGCGGATTTTGCAATGAAATTACCGGTTAAATGTTGTGGTGTGGGAGTACCATTTGGTAGGTTCTCCTCGGTTGGTACGGAATATGATGAAAATTTAGGCATTGTGGGTTGATTTTGTGGTTGATTTTGTGTTGGGTTATCCTCTCCTTCTCTTGAAAAAGGGTTGATGAACTCAATATTATTTGGTTGAATGTCCACAATCTCACCAATACCTCTCAAAGTATTCCTAGCAAGTCTTCTATTGTTGGTCAAAGTTCTTTCAATTTCAAGATCAATGGGGAACAAGTTACCTTGTGATCTCCTATACATGCAAAATATCAAACAAGTCAAAAAATATTAGAACAAACCTTGAGAAGTTTGACTTCCCCAAGGTAAAGAAAGACACAACTAAAAAGCAATCAAAGAGAATCAAATCAAGTTAACACCGTCTCCGGCAACGGCCCCATTTTTGGTTCGTTGGTTTTGTTACTCATCATCAAAAGTTACCTAGACCAAAACAATATTTATAACTTCACAAACTACTCTACTATTAGTAAAGAGGTAAGTAAAGGTCGGATCCCAAGGGACGGGTATTGATGTAGGATTTTCGATTGCAAATGGTCGTGTCTAAGGGTGTCACAATTTGGGTTGAGGTAGGAGATCACCTAAACTAAATAACAATGTAAATAAAGTAATGAAAGCAAGCAAGATGATTAAAATGAGATGTAAACAATTGATTAAAAGCACTAGGGTGTCATGGGTTAATAGGGGATTCATGGGAATTGATCATACAAACATCTTTTCTACTAGATGCAAGCAATTATTGTTGTGATGGGATCGAGTTAGTGTATATCTTACAATCCCTAGGAAGGTTTGGGTCCCGGAGCCGAATAGATTAGATTGTACAACACCTACAAGTCGACTTAATCGTCCTTATCCAACTATATGCATGGTCTAATGAGACTCGAGTTGGTTTATGTCTTACAAGTCGAATTGAAAAGGTAAGTGATGGGTAAAAAATGCAGTGATTCATAGGCTCGCATTTCATCAAACATAACATGTGCAAAAGTTGAAATCACAACAAGCAAGCAAATTAATTATGAAGACATATTAGATTAAGCATGAATCAATCCCCATGTTGGTTTCCCCTAATTCCCCATTAACCCTAGTTAACGAAACTACTCACTCATTATCAAGTTTAACATGCTAACAAGGTTGTCAATCATCCTAACAAGGCAAAACATGATGAACAAATGAAGATGATTAACAATAATTAAAAAGGATTAAGATAGAATTATACCTATAAAGATGATTCCAAATAATAAAGCAAAGAATAAATGAAGTACTTAATGATTGATGGAAGGTTGTCAATCCTCCAAATAAACCCAAATAATCTTCTAATTACCCAAAATAAATGATGAACAATAGAGAAATTAAGTAAAGATTAAGAAATGAGATTTGTATTAATGCTAAATTAAGAGTTGATTACAAAATTAAGATGAGATTAAGAATGCATAAGAAGGACATGCCAATCCAATTAGTACAATGGGGTATTTATACTAAGGATTAGGTACATAAATTAAGGTTACTTAGGGCTTAAATGACGATTAAGACCCTTAAGAAAAGTTGAGGAATTGCTCCTCTCGAAGGAGATGTGCATATCCATTTTGGCAGTCTTCAAGAAATACGCTCGTCCCGAGCAGCTTGGCTGGGGACGGTTTGCACTGGAGAGGGATCCGAGCGGATTGGGGGTCGGGACGCTCGGATCACAAGGCCTCAAGATGGGCGTCTTGAGCACGGGACGCTCGGACTGTAGCAGGGCGACGCTCGTCCTGGGCACTGCAACGCTCGGATTGCTGGGCAGTCACTTCTCTTCCTTTCTCTCTTCAAAAATCCTCAAGGATCTGTTGGAGATGCAAGTATCCTTTCACCATTGCCCAATTACTTTATTATCTACATAGGCCTTCTAGCATTGTCTTCCCTTTGATGCTTGGTCATTGAATTCGATCAATTTAGCTCTATTTTACCATGTAAATGCAAGGTTCTTACTCCTTTCCTACCAAGGGATCAAAACCTCAAAGAATATGCAAAACGAGAAACTAAAGATAGTAAATGACCCAATTATGCACTAAAAAGCATAGGAACGAGGCAAATTCGGGGACTAAATATGCACAAATATGAGTCACATCAGTCAGGATGATCCTCAGTATCATCGTAAACAGAAGTGCAATCAAGATAACACGAAGAGTAAGCAGAATCAAATTTATTCATATTAATGTTTGAAAATACCTTAAACAAAGAAGCCATCTGCGCGGTAGTCAGTGGCGGCAAAGGGACAGTTACTGGGGCATTCCCGAAACTATTGTTACTAGACAATGCTAAACTAGGAGAAACGATGGGATGGGGAATGACCACATGAGGAGACTCTCTAACGACTTCCCTAGACTTAGACTCATCTTATGACTCCGACTCTGACTCAGATTCGAATTCGAATTCGTCATCTTCTGGTTCTCCTTTGAACATCTCTCCTCCTCCACTTGTGAGCTTGAAGAGCCTTCCATGGTTATTGGTCCATTTGATTGATTTTCTCCATCCTTTCTGTTGATGGGCTGGGTTTGCAACTGTGATGAGTGTTGCAGGGTTGAAATGGTCATCCCGTAGTATCATGGTAATAATCTCGTCTTGGGCTACCTTAACGAACGATCTTCTCCGAACAAAAGGCTAACGGCTTGTTCGTCTAGACAAGGTGTTGGACGATTTTTGACGGTAGGAACCGCTTCCTTAGGAATGAAATAGAAATCCTGGAACACTTTGATCCCAGCTAGCTTGTTGCCTTTGAACATCCAAGGTTCAGGAAACCCGTGAAAAGATTCATGGTCTCCTTCCTTGACAAAGTACCCATTTAGTGTAGGGTAATATGGTCGCATTTGGACTCCTCGATGTTTGCAGTCATGAACTTGAGCGAGCATTTGAAAGCTTCAGATATTGTAGGCTCGTATCATAATCCTAGTGGTATCTTCTGAGAGTGGACTTCTTTGAAAGATAGGAAGGTGTTGTTCCGGATAGGGTTTAGTGGCATTCCTGGGAAATATCCCTGCGATTTGAGTATGTGGTTGACCACTAGGTTAGAATATTGGTTGAAATATAGAGGAGCCAATTTGCCTTCTATAATATTGATGATCTGAAATCCTCTTAACTCGTGCACCGGATCTGACACGACTTGATTGATGGACATTTTCTCGATTACTGCTTTGATAGGTGACAAAGTGACCTTCACTATCCGACCATCTAAAGCGATTTTGATCTTTTTATGAAGCGTGGATGTCACAGATTTGGAAGCGTGAATTCATGGCCTTTCTAGAATTATGTTAAAAGACGCCTCGATGTACACTATTTGGAAATTGACCTCTCTTTCGATTGGTCTAGTAGCTATAGTAAGAGTGATGAGGCCTATCACTTTGCGTCGCGTCCTATCGTATGCGCGAACACCTTGATTAGTTGGGGTCCAATCTGACTGTTTCATGCCTAGCTTTTAAGCTGTTTTCAGTGGTATGGCATTGACTGTGGAGCCATCATCTACTAGTGTCATGGTTACATTCTTTTTTAGACATGTGACCGTGATGTACAAGGCTAGATTGCGGGTGATACCGAAAGGTGGCAAATCTTCATCTGAGAAAGTAACTGGGTTACTTAGCTTGACTGAGTCCTGAAGGATTAGGTTGACCACATCGTCTGGAGTAGAGTCGTGTGCTACATTGAGTTTGCCAATGCTTGCAGCAAAGCTTGACGATGTAGAAATGAATTAGCAACTAGTTGCCAGACTGAAAGATCGGCCTTTATCTTCTGTAGTTGCTTCATTAGGTGGTCAGTGATCGAATCTTCATTGTTCTCCGTTGGAGATGTGACATTTTGATATGAGCGACCAGATCGAGTTAGATGATCTATGTCGAGATCTTCCAGAGTTTTGACCAAGGCATGTTCTTTGAGGTAAACATCTTCGTCATCGTCAGCCTAAATGCCATTTATAGTGTTGAGCTCTTTCAAGCGTAGGATTTCGGATTCCAGATTGATAATATGTTGAACCAAATCGTCAACTACCGTGATGACTTCTTGCATTGTAGATTCGTAGGATAGGGTGATGGCCATTTGTATGGCTCCTTGAGTTGAGATATTTGACTTTCGCAAGGATGACACGACATCCTCCAGTTCGGCAACCTATCTACTCACACTTCTTGCCCATACGACAAAATCTACAATAGTTCGTGCGATGGTAGAGTAGGCTCCTCTATGGTCGACCATATTGATCTCATCTTCAATTGGAGAGATAAGGTGTGAGAAATCCAAGGTGGATTCCTCATCTGTGATCATCAGAATTCCAAGAGGATTCTTTGTGTTGTTAGGCTTACTCGCGGGAGGGATAGGCAAACGTCCATCTCCAATCTTGTCTTAGAGAGCATGCTTCAGTCTATAACAGTTTTCTATGTCGTGTCCTTTACCCCATTGATACTCACAATAAGCATTGTCATCCCAGAATTTGGACTTCTTTTCTGGGTCAGGTGTGGGTCTTATTAGTTGGATTCTACCTTGTTTCATCAACCTTTTCAGTGCATTTGTATATGTGTCACCAATGTCGGTGAACTTTCTTGGTGTATTGTTCTTCTTAGATGACTCGACGAGGTTGACATCGTCGGTCTTACTAGTGGAATGTAGGAACGACTTCCAGCTGATGTTGAACCTTGATATCCACGTCCCACAGTTTTGGACAAGAGTCCTTTACGAATATCATCTTCGATCCTTGTACCTATCACTGTTATATCTTTGAACGACTTGATGTTTTGATACCTCAAGTGATTTGCATAGATAGGCCTTAGATTGTCCACGAACTTCTCCACGAGAGTGGCCTCGTCTGGACGTTCAACAAGTTGGGTACTAGTCTTCCTCTACCTGCTTAGGAAGTCGGTGAACCCTTCTTTTTCATTTTGGGTAAGAACCTCTAGAGTGCGCATGTTGACTTGGATCTCGGCATTATCCGCGTATTACTTAGTGAACTCGATGGTTGCATCATTCCAAGTAGAAATTTTCTTATGGTCTAGAGAGTAGAACCATTGTTTGGGAATGGTGTCGAGAGATGAAGAAAAGATCCTTAAGAACATCTCTAGCTTGATGCCCTGGACAGACATGTAATCTTTGAAAGCACAAATGTGGTTTAGAGGGTTTTCGTGCCTCTTGAATTTCGGGATGTCAGTCATGTTGAAGTTGGTTGGTAGGTTGGTATTCACTACTTCATACTTTCGGCTATTTTCCCTGTAGATGTCATCTCCTTTGAGGTACATTAGTTGCTTTTCTAAGCACTGAAGATGCTTTTCAGCTTCAGTAAGGATAGGTGGAGAATCCTTTTCAGATTTTTCGAAGGGTGAAGGATTGTCATCGTGCAAAGCGATGTCAGTAATTGGACCCTCCGCAGGAGGAAGTCTAGCCTCCACGGCTACAATGCGACCTTCGATTGTTTGTAGACGAGCATAGGCGACGTCTTGACTAGCTTGGAGACGGAGTAGCGCGGCCAAAACTTGATTATTACCATTACCATCGGGTTGACCCTGGACGCTTGCTGCATTTTCGTTTGTTTCGGCCATCTTGGACTGAGGATAAGAACCGACGACGAATCAAGACACATTCGACTACTTTGCACACTTACTCAAACAAGACACGGCTCATGGACCGACTCGAAAGAGAAAAGGACACGTGTGTCCTTTTGTGCTGCGGGTTTTTGAAAGAAGAAAGAAAAAGTTTGTTTTAAAAAGCAATCATAGACAATCATTATGTGTGATTGTAGGAGTGTTGGTTTTGAAGTTTAATTTTTGAAAATGGTTGATTTTTGAAATTTTGACAGAGCTTTCACTTGATTTTGTTGACTTTGAGCCTTTTAGGCCATTTTGAAAGATTTACATTTTTGTATTTTAAAGAAAGGTTTTGAAAATTTTGTCGTAGTTTTGTTTACAAAAGGTGATAACATACAAGTTATAAACACAAACATAGGCATTACAACGGTATGTTGAGTGCTTTTAGAAGGGTTTTTGTTTAAAAGGTTGGTTGTTATACCAAGCTATCGTACCCTGGTCTGTAGAGAGGTCCGTGCTAAACATGAGTCGGGTTGGTTCCTAGCCCATTCGATCGAGTAGTGAAAGCTCTTGATACAAACATGAGTAAATATCGCGGTATGGTTGACGCCAATCGCTATCCATCTTTAGGCACAAATAGGAATTTGCACCATCCAGACGGGATGATTGGTCGAATTGGTTGGGTTAAGCCTAGGAAGGTTGGCTAAAACGACCTAAGAAGGTCGAGTAATGAGAGCTGACAACTGTCTCATATAAACTATTTCCTAACCTTGTTCAAGTTTCACGTAACACTAGACTTAGTCTAAGTGTATCATCCCCAGCGGAGTCGCCAAACTGTGGACACAGCCACCCACGCCGTGCGCACCCGCGCGTTGGTTTCGAAGCGGCGGCACTTCTCCCACGAAACTCCGGCGCGAGCCAAAGCACGTCATGGGCCGTTACCAATTTGTAAGGCATTGAAACCGGTGAAAGGTTTGACAAGCCTGCATTTGTGGAGTCGCCACCAATTTTTATGGAAAATTGGAACCATTCGAATACTTCGCGTCATGTCAAGACACAAAGTAGTGACATGAACACTAAAAAATTCGTTACCCTTAGCATTCTATATCTAGAATTACTCTTGTGATGCCAATAAACACGGATGTTCACAGAGATCTTGAGTAAGGGGTGAGGGTACGTATTAGGAAGCTCATTTATTTGAACACCTATCCCGCCCGCCTCGATAGCGACCTCTACTAATGATCAGGGAAGTTTTCTATACTTGATATGTTGTCAATTATATGCATGCTATGCAACATCCAACGTTTTCATCCTAGCATGTGAGAATTAGACTAAGTCGGTTGGCACGTAATTTAGCATTTAAATGGCTCAAAGTCGGAAGTTAGGTCGATTACATGTGAATGCCAAGCAAATAAATCATGCAAGAGCAACAAAAAATAAAGGAATAAATTAAAATTGATAATTTGAATTTACGTCACAAGTATGCCCAAAAAGGTTTGAAATAAAAGAAAATAAAATAGAAAAGAGAATTCAAAATATGAAACTACGTCGAATTATTAGTGATAATGCGAGATAATAATCGATTAAAGCCTTTAAACTAAAGTTACGTCTGAACGAGACAAGTTCAGAGGCAGAAACCACCTCAGAACAGGCGCAGCATCTACTGCGTCCCTTAGAAGAGGCGCATCAGACTGTGCGTGTGTTCTTGAGTTGGGTTCTGACTGTGAAAGTCAGACTCATTAAATCGTTACTGCTCATTGGTTAGTTAATGTCGATTATTGATATATAACTCAAGTATAAGTGATTTAATCATATTACATGAATATGGAACCGTCATAAGGCGATAAAAGAGCGAATAAATGAAACATTACGATAATTTACAAGATGATTTATACGACGTCGGAAACGAAAAGGGGAAACTTCGAAGATGGATTAAAACGAAGACTGGAAATATAGATTGATGAAGAAACAGAATGGAAATCATATATCAAAGACGAATTCAAGGGATTTGATATGAACACATCGAGCCTCTTAAATACGGGTTCGAATTTGATGACGAAAACCCGCAAATATTAATTATAAGGGATTTAAGTCAAAAAAGATTAATAAAAACAAATTTCACAAACTGAAAATATGAGAATTGAAGAAACAAAGGTAGAAAAACGAAAGACAAAAAGAAACAGATACTCGAGGAAGAAGAAGAAGAAGAAGAAGAAGAAGAGCAGCAGCAGAGAAGCAACCTCTGGAAGAGGCGCAGCAAATGCTGCGACTGTTCCAGAAGGCGCACCTGCTGGTGCGTTTCTTCTTGGTCGTCTTTTGCTGTTATTTTGCAAATATAGATTTAAAAAGGTTGTTTTAAAAATCGGTTTTGAGCATACTTGTGATATAAACCCTTGGGATTTACACCCTCAGACTTACATGTTTGACGAAGCGAGATTAACTAAGTTGTCGTTTTAGTGATTGCTTGACTCGATGTAATATGAAAGTGCCCTCTTAAGAGGATTTAGAACAAATTGATTGAGTTGATTAAAGTGTAGAGGTCAAGTGGGTCGGTCTATGCAACGTGACTGGTACTCAGAATGATCTGAGGTTACGTGGTCGCGTAGAGCAAGCACGTAGGTGTCGAAAAGCAAGAGCGCGGTCTTAGAATACAAAGGGAGAAGAGAAGGGCGGACACTCGCATGAAGAATATGTGAGCAGGAGGCCTTCATTTATACAAATCACGTGAAGGAATTTAGGTAAAAAGAGAATTAGGAAAGAAATCCGGAGGAAATCTGAAAACTGAAGAAAAAGCAGCCTAGGAAGAGGCGCAGCAAGAACTGCGATCCTTCCAAGAGGTGCAGTACCTGCTGCGTTCTCTCTTGGGCAGTTTCCTCCTCGGCAAGAAAGATTTTCGCGGTTCTATTTAAGAATTAGGGAAGGTGTATGCTTCCTTATTCTGCAAGGTAGATATTTTCGTGATAGAAGATAAAATTTAAGAATAATACTCTGGAAAATTCCAGAATATTCCGACTCGGTTTTAAGACGGTTTTAGAAAATGGAAGCGGTTTTTGACCCGAACTCCAAATGAACTCTACTTACTGTCAAAACGACCGTATCGGTGGGTACATGAAGACCATGAGGTTGACTCGACTGTTTGAGCTATCACGTATCGACGAACTTACGAAATATCATAAATCGCTCCGCGTGATTGAACATGCGGCCCAATCATCACTGGGTGGTTGGCGGGAGGTGTAGAAACGAGGTGTCTACACTTAGGTAGTGTGGTGGTAGGGAGTGGCGGTGGTAGGTATGCCTTAACCGACTGGTGGTGGCGGTAGGGAGCGGTGGCAGAGGTAAAAAGGAAGGAAAAGAAGAAGACGAAAATAAGAGGAGAAGAAGGGACAAAAAGGAAGAAGTGGCAGTGGTCTGACGTCGGAAGGAGATGGTGTACTCCGTCGGAGGAGGTGTAGTCATCGGGTGTTGGTGGATTTAGGGATTTAGGTTTTGGGGTTAAATTATTAGAGTGAGGAATGAGAGGGAGTCAATTCTGAATTGGTTGGATCATTTAAAGAAACCCTAGACAGACAAACTGTTGCTAATTCCATCTCATTATTGGAAGACCTGTGAGGGAAATTCCGTTGTTAACACCAATTTATTATGAAAATTACGCCAACCACTATTAGTATACCCGACAAGTTCAGAGTCTTGAGTTGGTTTGTACCAAAGACCCCAAATGTGTACTACCTCGAAGGTACCTTAAAACTCTTTTCGCAGTAGTGACTTTGACTCAAGATTTGCATAAACCTTGGTAAAAGACTTACCGGAACATTAGATCAGGTCTTGAAACTGTTTAATAAAGAAAACATCCAACTTTACCTCTATAAGTGTTAGGATCAGCCATTTCAGCCCCATCATGTTTAGTAAGGTTCTCATTTACTCTAAGTGGTGTTGACATAGCCTTGCAATTATCCATATTAAATCTCTTAAGGATATCTTCTGCATATTTCTTTTGTGAAATAAAGTTACTTTTTGATGCTTGCTTCACTTCCAAACCGAGGAAAAAACACGTCAAGCCTAGATCAGTCATCTCAAAATCTTTTTTGCATGTTTCTCTTAAATTCAACAATCATAGCTTGATTATTTTCTCTTATAATCAATTCATCAACATATAGAGAAAGGATCATCAAATCAAATTTTGTTTCTTCAAATAAAAGGTTGGCTAACTTGGACTTCCTTCAAAGCCAAAGTTTAGTAATATTCGTCAATTATATTGTAATAAGCCCGAGGAGCTTGTTTTAGCCCATAAAGGGCTTTCTTGAGCCTATAAATTTGATTTTCCTTCCCTTTTATGACATATCCTTGATTCGGTCTAAACTTTGTCGTCTAAGGTTACCAATCAAAACAATATTTATAATCTCAACTAACTTCTCTTAATAGAGTGGCAAGTAAAGGTCGGATCCCAAAAGACGGGTATTGTATTGATTTATCGGTTGTAGAGAGTTACGTCTTAGGGTGTCACGATTTGGGTTGAGTTTGAGGTTTGCAATCTAAACTACTTAACAATAAAATATAAAGAAATGAAAGCAAAACAAAACAAGTAAACAAATAGGGTTTGTAAAC
Organism: Silene latifolia; assembly: GCF_048544455.1. Lineage (NCBI taxonomy): Eukaryota > Viridiplantae > Streptophyta > Magnoliopsida > Caryophyllales > Caryophyllaceae > Silene > Silene latifolia. The sequence goes on from NC_133535.1 coordinate 103,099,402, forward strand.
AATTGATTAAGGCACTAGGGTGTCATGCGTTCATAAGGGAATCATGGTGAGATCTCATAAACAAGTTTCATAGATGCAAGAAAATTACTGTTATAGTGGAGTCGAATTAGTTTATATCTTACAACTCTTAGGAAGGTTTGGGTCCCGGATCCGAGTCGGTCAAGACTTTACAACACCTACAAGTCGACTTAGTTTCTTCCTATTCAACTTTATACATGGTCTAACAAGCCTTGAGTTGGTTTATGTCTTACAAGTTTTGTTGAATGGATAAGAGATTCATGCTAGGTTGTCAATCAAGCATTTCATCAATCATAACATGTGCATAAGTTGAAACAACAACAAGTAAGCAATCATATAAACTTATTATGTTAAGATCTACCCCCATGATTAATTCCCCTAATCCCCCATTAACCCTAACTAGGAGAATACTCACTCATGGTCTTGGTAAACATGCTAATAGTGTCAATCATATTAACAAGGCTAAACATGATGAATGAGTAAAGCAATGAACAATAATTAAGCAAGGGATAAAAGGAATGGTACCAACTTAAGATTATCCAAATAATAAGCGAAGAATAATAGAAGAAAACTTGATGAATGATGAAGAGTCGTCAATTCTTCAATAAACCCCAAATAGTCTTCAAATTACCCAACTAAATCTAAGAACACTTGAATGATTAAGGAAAGATTAAGATTTGATTAAAATTGAATTGTGTAATACAACTTGATTAATACTAAGAAACTTGATTAAAGACCTAATTAAAACTTGATGATCAATCCCCTAATACAATGGGGTATTTATACTAAGTATAAGTATTAGGGTAACTAAGGGCTTAAATGACGATTAAGTCCCTAGGAAGAACATTAACGCCTTGCAAGTCCCTAAGGAGCCTCACGACCTGTCCATGTTGGACGCTCATACTGCATAGGGAAACGCCCGTCCTACGTGTGGGATGCTCGGGCTGAGCCTTGGGACGCCCGATCTGCTCTTCAGGACGCTCGGGCTGCTCTCGGGACGCCCGGATCATGGGTCAGCTTGGCTTCCTCTTCTCTTGACTGCCTCAAGATCCATGGGGATCATTGAGGGGTCGTGGGGATCTTCATCATTCCCCATCCTAGTTGTTCTATCTACTTAGGCCTTTAGTATCGGTCTCCTCCTTGTTTCTTGGTCGTTAGATGCGATCCATTTAGCTCCAAATTGCTCTATATATACAAGGTAAGCATTTCTCTCATACCAAGGACACAAAACCTCAAAGAATATACAAAGTGGGAAGCTAAAGATAAGAAACGACCCTAATACATGCAAGAAAGCATAGGAATAAGGCTAGTTCGGGGACTAAAAGTGTGCAAATATGAGTCACATCAAATATCCCCAACCGAACCTTTGCTCGTCCCGAGTAAAGAGGTGACTAAAACTATGACCTTTATTAATACTACTAGTCGATGTGAGACAATTAGCGGGTCTCACTCCACCCCTTCAACTCACAACAAGACATCTATGAGTTAAGATGCCTTCTTGTAAGGCAAGGTGGGGCTTGCCAAAATGGCGATGCATCCTAACATTTAAGCACACAAGATCAAGTAAAGGATGCATCTACAAAAAGAATAGCCACTTTCCTCATCTAAGTGGCGGAAATCACCTATAAGGGAAGCAATTCAAGGGCACACACTCCATTATAGATATTGGTTCTCTTAGTTACTAACTCCAAGAGGATACAAACAAGTCACCTCCAAGTTGTGTTAGACTAGGCTACCTTTATCCACAATCACTAAATGATTTTGTTAAGAGCCAAGTCCCTATGGTGTTAGAAACACTGTAGGATCGCGGAATTCCCCCTCTTGCTTAGACAAGAAGAAGGGTCGTCCCCTCTCCACCATGCAATAAAATAGGATAATCATTGGACAAAAGGGTTTCAAAGTTCATGAGTTTCATCGATAGTAGTTTGCTTTTTGGGTTTATTTTTCCCCCATTTTTTGTAGCATTTGACAATTAAGAGCATGCCATTTTTTTATGTTTGGCATTTTTCAACTTTTTGCATTTTCTTTGAACATTTTTCAAAGTAACCCCATTTATAGCAAGGGTACTTCTATTATAAGCATAAGAGTCTATTTTTGCTCCTCTTTTCATTTGATGCAATTGCAAACATTTGGCATTGATAACTTGAACTCAATTTGACATTTTTGTGCCCATTCCCTTTCTGTTGACAAAATATAATGATAAAAGTGTAAGGACGGTTGCACGGCATCATGGGTCACCTTGGAATAAAAGGTAGCCAAGGAGTCATTCCACCACAAGGCACTCTTGACTAGGCCTTAGTCCATGGGTCAAATAATACTAGTATGACACATCCTAGGATGTCTTGAGAGTATTCTAAACAAACAAAGTCTCAAGGAGAAAAATTATCTACAAGGGCCTTATATACACTTGTCAAGCTTCCCAAATAGGCATTTTCACAAAAAAATTCCTAATATGCAACTACATGCCATGATGCAACTATCATATATACAATTCTAATGCATATGCTTCTATAACTAATATGCCAAGTAAACTAAATGCAAACTCTTAACAACACATTGGTTTATACCGCATCAATCAAAATATAGCCACATTGTCAATAACATAAAAAAGGAGGAAGGATATTTGGAAAGATCATACCATGCGGTCTTCTATTTCCTTCATACCTCGAAAGCGGCGTAGTCGGTCCAATGTGATAAGAGTGACAAACAAACAAACAAACAAACAAATATATACAATATATACAATTCTACACTACAAAGGAAAGAACATGTTTTTGATTTTTTTTTGAATTTTTCAAATATTTATCATTGTTTTTTGAAATAAGTGAGTGTTAGAATTCCCCATCCCCACACTTAGAATGGATATTATCCCCAATGGACAAAACAATAGGGAATTATGCAAATGAAAGATATGATATGATGCATGAATCTATACTAAATGCAAACTAAATGTGAGATATTTACATATGATGAGTATATACAAATGATGCAATCTAAACTAAGCTATATGATGCATGCTTTCTATTGTTTGGAGAGCTAATTTAAATTAACTCGGGTTGTTTATGAATGAACTTCCCCAAACCGGACAAAACACTATCTCTAGTGCAAAAAGAGGGAAGTTTATTCACAAGCATGCAAATGTAATTCATGAGAAGTAAGTTGTCATTTTGGATTCTTTACGGTGGGAGCAAAAAAGATAGTCACCTCAATGTTACCGAGGTGTGAATCCTTTGGTGGTGCTAGGACTCAAAAACTCTCATTCATCAAAGAGTCCAAAATGACTCTCTAGATGCTCTAAACTAAATGTTATATAAACTATACAAGTCATGTCAATTATGTAAACAAGAGATAAAAACAAAGCAAAAGGAGGGGTAGAAGACTCACAATGGAATAGGCCGAAATGCTAGCATAAGCTATCAACCCCGCATTTGTGTCGTCCTCCTTCATGCTTTGTGCAACCATCAATCCTCAATCATGTCATCATCACTTTCCGCCATAAAACCGGAGGATTCACCATCATCTTCTTCCTCTTCATTTGAACTTGAACCTTTATCTTCATCATCGTGGCTAGACCCACTACTTTCCCCATCCTCATCATCAACCACCTCCTCAATCTCCCTAGTTTCTCGGACATCTCCTTCATCATCTCTAAAAGCTTGAGAAAAGAACACTTTTCTATCCGCCTAATCCGGCAAAGAACTCTTGGGATCAAGGAGTCCTTGCCTAGCAAGATGGTAAAGGGGTGGATATTGGGTGTAATAAGCGTTCACCCGATCATTGTAGGCTTCTTTATGGATATGTTTCATGAATTGCACCATGTAATCATTGCCCGTCACAACACTAGGATCATTTGTTGTGAACTCTTTGTAGGCAAAGGGGTAAGGAGGCACCACTAAGGAGGAGGTTTCTTCATTTGGACATTGTTTCTCTTTGATGATGTTCTTGGCATTCTTTGAGACGGGGAGAAGGTAGTTGTTCCGGTGAGCGGAAATGCGGCAAATCTTACTTGGCAAGAAAATTAAGTCGGCATCCTTGATAATCCATTCATAACCTTGGGTGGAATTCTCATGTTTTACCCAATGAAATTTGTGAATCAATGAGTTCATATCAAGGAGGTTGCTTTCTTTAACCGGTTTATATGCTTTGTCTTTGTTGAATTGTGGGTTAAAGTGTTTTGCCAACTTTTTTATCAAGCATGCATTAACAATAAAGGTCGTGCCATCCTTCCCATTTTCAATGTCCAACCATCTTTTAATCAATAAATGAAGAATATTGTAATCTTTGTCGGACTTCCCATTGGCATTCATGAAGGATTCAAGGTAGACACGATCTAGCTCGGTCAAGTGATTAGCTTCTTTTGGCGCTATCAAGGTATTAGCCACAAACTTATGTCAATACCTAATACCCGGATGATGAATGTATAAGGCATGGCATTCCCAGAAGGTGGTCAACTCATGACCGGCAATGGCTTTCCAAAGGGGTTCGGCATTAAACCCTGGAGGCTTTTTTAAGAAACTTCGATAGTCTTTAAGCCTGAATACCTCACTTAGATCACTTTTGCACATTGTCCTACTCTTATTTTCAAGGCAAAATTCGACATATTTTCTATTCTCAATGTTATACTCCCTCAAAGAACTAATGAATTCCAAGGTTAAGGAGAAGTAAGTTAACTCATTCATCTCAAATAGGTTAGATAACCCCATGGACTTGAAAAATGCCTTAGTTTGTTCAAGCACACCCAATTTATCCAAGGTATCTTGGCACACAAATTTAGTAGCAATAATCTTTTTCTTGGCTAGGGATTCGAATACAGTTCTATGCTTATTGGAAATAAAAGCTACCTCCGGAAAATCTTTCAATTGCTCAACTTCCGGGATAGTGGTAGTAACTTCTCCAATAGCATAAATGGTATTCCTAGCTTGCTCCCTTTGATGTTGAACCACTACTAATGCTTTTGATGCAAGAGCTTGTTGCCTCTTGGATAAAGTTGGGGCTTTGGGTGCTTTGGTATTGCCTTTGGTCCTTACCATGATGATTCTCCTTCAAGTTGATATCAACAAACCTAGAATAAGCTTGAATGCTCCTTTCTTCTTCCAATTTCAGTCAAATGTTCGATAAATTTGGGGTTTTCGGATTTCACCCTAACCCTAGAAATTTTGATTGATTTTGTGGAGACTTTGATGTTTGAAGGTCTTGTTGTTGACAAAGGAGTGATTTGTTTTGATTATTAGCAAGTTTGCAATTGGTTTGGATGAATTTGGTTGAGAAATTAGTGTTTTTGGATGAGAGGATTGATTGTTGTAGTGAGGAAAAATGTTGTGTTTGTGTTTGAAGAAGAATAGAAATGAAGAATGAAGAGTAGTAGTCCCGTGTTTTTGGTCTAATAGCATGTCGGGAGACGGGCGGCTCCAAATGGGGATGGGCGGATTCTTAAGCAGTGAAAAATTTGCACTCTGGGGACGGGCGTCCTGCGCTCAGGTCCAACGGGTTGATGCTGGGATGCTCGTCTCGTTCTGGGGATGGGCAGATTTCTTCACAGCACTTGATTTCAATTGTTACCTTGCTTCAATCCTCACGAGCTCAGGTCCACTCATGGGGATTCCTTTCCCACGCCATTTTCTTCTTCAATTACTATTCTTTCATGGGGTGCACTACAAAGGCATGGCTAGCCTAGGCATGTGCTTCCCCACACTTGATCATAAAACACTACAAAGTTTAAGTACATTAAAATCTGTCCCTCACTTGCTCTCTTGTTACAAAAATTAAATAACAAGGCATATAAAATGCATTGCAAAAATTGAATAATATACAAGTTAAATGAAATGAGGTTAGAATATTTACAAATGGTGGTTTAGGGAGGACTCCCCCAAACTCTCCTTTTTCTTTAGAGGTGTCAAGGGGGTAAAGCAAGGACGTTGTTGATGTTGCTTAACGCCTTGAAGAAGTAGTCAAATGCTTGTTCATTGTCATGATAGAGGTCTTGCATAGACCTTGGCACATTGTTGTTTTCATTCATGTAGTAACCCGAGTCAAAGAGGTGACAAGGATCTACAAAGCCTTGGTCTAGAGTCATAGCATTCCCAATGTAAGGGTTAACAAGTCCTTCAAACTCGTCATCCCATAGACCACATGCTTCCCTTGCGTCTTTCCCTATGTTGGGCGGATCATGAGTTGGAAAGAGCAACTCTTCTTCCTTGTTGTCATGGCCAAAGAGGCCCCCATTGATACTTGTCATTGGTGAGCTTTGCAAGCTCTCATTCTTGTTGTGAAAAATTCCATGCTCTCTGAATAGAGCCATTTCAACATCATCAATATCTTTCTTCCAATTGGGCGGTGTGTCTTTGCCCTTCTCTTTGAGATTTCCATCTTTCACTTGTTCTTTGAATGAAGATTCCACTTTCTTTTTGTCACCATCCCGGGTATAGTGATCAACCATAAAGCATGACTCAAGCAAGTTAGGAGCTCTCATAGTCTTGTCAAGATTAAAGGTGATTGTTTCATCACCAACTTCAAGTGTGAGTATCTCGTGCTTTACATCAATCACCGCTCCGGTGGTGTGTAGGAATGGTCTTCCTAGAATGATTGGAATGTTGGAATCTTCCTCCATATCAACAATGACAAAGTCTACCGGTATGAAAACTTTCCAACTCTCACGGGTACATCTTCCCATACCCCTAGTGATTTCTTTATTGTCCGGTCCGCCATTTGTAAGGTCATGTTAGTGTACTTGAGCTCTCTCACTCCTAGCCTTTCACATACCGAATATGGCATGACACTCACACTTGCACCTAGATCATATAGTGCCTTGTTGATTGTGGTGTCACCAAAGGTACATGGAATGGAGAAACTTCCCGGATCCTTGAGCTTAGGTGGGGAATTACCTTGAAGGATTGCACTACTTATCTTTGTGAAGGCAATGGTTTCCAACTTCCTTATGGACTTCTTCTTGGTAAGGATATCTTTCATGTATTTTGCATAGGCCGGAACATGGTTTATTAACTCCGTGAATGGTATAGAAACCTCTAGGTTCTTCACAATCTCCATGAACTTTCCAAGTTGCTCATCAAGCTTGGGCTTGGCTTGGCGACTTGGGAACGGAAGTCAAATCACAATAGGCTCTTTCTCAACTTCTTTGGCCTTCTCTTCATTTCTCTTCTTTGATTAGTCATTGGTAGTTGGTTCTACTACCTTAGGATTGCTCCTCAATGGTTCCATCATATCACTTTGCTTGACACTTTCCTCAATAACATCGTCTTCAATTGGCATCTTAGGTCCTTCATATCTTGCACCACGCCTCAAGTGGATGGCATTGATAGTTTCATGTCTTGTAGGAGGATTACCTTGAGGAGGTAATTGTCCTTTTTGTCTTTGAGAACTTGAAGAGGCCAATTGGGACAATTGAGTTTCCAACATCTTGGTATGAGCAAGGATATTATTGATGGTAGTGTCTTTGGCTTGGCTATCTCTTTGCATTTGAGCAAAGAAATCTTGTTGGCTCTTTTGCATTTGGAGGACCGCTTTTTGAACATCAAAAGCTTGGTCATTGGTTTGATTGTAAGAGGGTTGGTCTTAGTTGAAGTATGGTCTTTGATTAGGATTTCTCATTGGATGTGGGGTGTATGTTGGTTGAGGGTTTTGAACATTTTGGCTTTTGTATAAGAAGTTTGGGTGAAATTTGGTGTTTTCATTATAATAGTTAGAGTATGGGGTGCCATTCTTATATGCTTGGAAAGCATTCATGTAACATTACGTTCGGTGGTTGATCTTTCTTGGTGGATTGTCTTGATATTAGATTTTCTAGTGGATAATATGTTAGTGAGATGGAGCTAGCGGCGTTTGTGGATGGTATTCGGTAGTGTATGGAGTTAATGTCGAGCTGCTATAATATGGTGGATAAGATATCGTGAGCCATGTTGTGAAGATAGGCATAGTTGGTGGAGTTGGTGTTAAGATTTCATGTTTTATAGGTTGGGGTGTGAACTTCGAGGACGATGTTCGTTTTAAGGAGGGAAGACTGTAATACTGCGGTTTTCTATGTCTTTGGGTACTCTATCGAGTAGGGCTTACTCTGTCGAGTAAGTATGTTTGGTTTACGAAACAGTGTTCTGTGTAGGGTACTCGATCGAGTGGCCCTTACTCGATCGAGTGCGCCTCTTATTACTCGATAGAGTAACCCTTACTCGATCGAGTAGCCCTGGTAATTTATTATACGTGCTTCTGACCTTCACCTACTCGATCGAGTAGGCTGAACTCGATCTAGTAACCTCTGTTTTGGGTCATATGTTTATCTTTTGACTTCGTCGCATATCATGTTTAATTCAAAGGTGTTCTTTTGCTTCTTTATGCATTGTTTTACATATGTGTTGGTTCTGATGCGTAAGTTACCCAATCTTATGATGTAAGAGTAGCACCTTATGATGGGTATGAGCTTGGCGGAGAGGACATGAGATATATATAATTGTGATGGATAGTGGAAAAAGAAAAGGGAAGATTGATGAGCTTATCGAGGCAAGGAGCATGTTTTGTGAGATGTGGTGAGTGATATAGTCGTGTGTTGAGTAATGTAAAATTAAGTGAATATGGGTAAGGAGGTGATGTAAGTTTATGGAACGTGAGAATGAAAAGATGGAAATGAGGGATGCGAATGGTGGTAACTTGGGATCTTTAAGGATTATGAAGGGAGATAGTTATAACTGGGTTGGTTAAGAATATATGTAATGGAAAGGTCGTTGTAGATAGATGGAAACGAATGGTGTATAAAGAGCTTAGATGGAGTTATGCCGCGATGTGAATTGTAAATAGAGTTTGATTTTGGGAATTTGGATTATCAAGAGGTGAGCTTAGTGTGTAATTTTCTTGGGCAATTTGTTAGGTTCATATACCTATTATTAGACTCTTCTAATAGTGAACAAATTAACATTTTAATTTCTAGTTCTTTAGATCTAGTGCATGCATAACAAAATAAGAGATTTATAAGAAAACAATGTCCCTTACATTGTTAATTTCGGTTTTGTGGGCACAAGTAAGGTCTCCTACCTTCACTTGTTCTTGAGCTATGATGAGTAATAGGATGATCCTCCAAAGACTCCAAGTATAGAAGTCACTCCTCTTGATTGCACCCAAGATTATCCTTTATCTCTACTAAATAATACTTGCTAGATATTTATTTAGTAGTTTACCTTAAAATTGATTACTAATACTCATATATTACATTAATAATATTAGTAATCTTATTGAACAAATTTGGATCATCATTTCTCATGTTTTTGAGAAAGATAAAACAAAGTATGAGAGAGTTTGCATGTGTATTTAATGGTTAAGTGAATGAATGAATGAATATAAGAGAACAAAATCTCTTAAAGAGGAGGAGGGAAACTGGTTGGGTCAAGGGGGTAGTGTCAAATATTAGCATCTCACTTTTTCTTTTTATCTTACCCAAAATGTAGGTGTGTAAGAAATAGGTAGTGTAGGCTTAATTAATATATTCTTATCACATAAAATAATATAATCAAAACCTACTACTACTCCCTCCAAATCGGTCCACTTCATAAAATGGACTACCATTTTATTTTGTAAATTTGTCATTTGTCACACAATATGTCACATGTAGTATATTACATGTTATTAATTAATTTAATGCATATTTATCACATAAATATCATTTTATGAATTAATTAAATTACATACAACAAATTGACTAGTGATACTTGATCATATAAATAAAATGGGTCATATGATTATAATTCACAACATCTTGTAATTATAATTAACCATTCATTCTTATTTCTATTGTTTCTCAAACAATAAACAATTTTAGTAATAAAGCATTTTTATTACTAAAATAAATCTTATTTAATCCCATTACAATAAGATATCAATATTCTCTCTCACAAGTGAATTGTTCAATTTTAAGGAATTGATCAACTTGTATCGTCATACAATTAATCAACTTTACAGATAAGGGCATCATCCTTTAGGTGTGACCTTAAGGGATCAACTGACCACCACCGTCCCACGACAGTAACGTCAAACTCTAGCAACCCAATCGTTACCGATTAATGTTGATCAGTTGACTATATAATTGAATCATCCCTTACGTATTCTTTACATGAGATTTAATTATGATATTAAATCATGTGATCGCACTATTGTTGAGGACACATTTTCCAACAATCTCCCACTTGTCCGAGACAAGTGTCACCAATTCTCTTGTCCTATTACAATCTCTCACTCAATGCAAGGTGTCTTGTAGGTCGTACTTGCACTTGATCATATCTTGAGTGGTTTCCTCGATCTGGAGAGTAACTGTCTGACCGGAATTATCTACCATAGATACCTTCCGAGCGTGGCCACGCATTTCCAGTTAACTACTCCTCGAGTGGCCTTGAGATTTAAAACAACCCTGACAAGGGGTGGACAATTCCTATTGTACTATTCCCTTTGTTCAGCCACAGTTCATCATAACCCAAAATATACCCAGTTTGACCTCATTTACGAAGTCGTAGAGTATAAATCAAAGCTAATCAGAAATTTGTGCCAACTTGGGCGAATAGTCTCTAGTCAAAAGAATTGACTCATAAGAATACTATAGTAGCTCTTGCCACGACCAGGCTTTATGAATTACCAGAACTCTATAAGCGGTCACTGCCCGACAGAGTGTCCCATACAGTCTGCCTATGTGATCGACTAGTCATCCCATATGACTCTATGGCACTTGAACTTGCCTTCAATCGCATCACACTCTAGTCACTTCGAGAAGTCACCTCATATAAGTAACTAGGGGTGAATACCATGTTAGTCCAGTTCACTTTAATGGGGTTCAATTTGTCTCTACAACCCATTTGGATACGACAAGGTAACGGGTGAGTTTAATGAAACTCAAACGGTAAATGCGATTATCACATATGAATAGTCAATACACTATTACTACTTCATATCTTATAATCCTTAGTGTAACATTGACACTAGTAAAAATGCAATAAAAGTTTGGCAAGTGGATATACCTTATATCCATATATTCCAACTTTGTCAATTGCTATTTCCTTCTATTCAATGTTATTTCTAATAACTTGAATTTATCTCTAAGTATTTGTCTGGTCTTATTACTAGACTTGAGCTCTTTATCTTAAAAGATGCTCTCACTGTTATCTCATAACTTGCGATAAATTCATTTGTAGAGGGATTCACCCTTAATCCCTACATTGACCATTTTATCACAATTTACTTAGATTCCTTTTGTAAAATTTGCAATGCGCGAAACTTAAAACACTTTTTTAGTCTCTTACTCCTTAGTCAATAAGTCATCCTAGGATTTCAACAAATCCTTTTGGTTTGGAAACTAAAGTTTGTGTAACCCTTCAACACATATTTTAGTTTATCATCCAAACATATGAACGAATCCTTATTTTTTCTCAGGAATCTCAAGGATGTTCTTTAAGGCTTTCACAAGCCATATCATGGGAATTATCTTGTTATTGACTTATTGTGCTCTTAGCATATATTACATCATGGCATGTGCGTCTGTTGGCATACATGATCGTTCTAATGGCGGAAACATTGGCAAACGATTTCATGTAGTCAACAACTTAATAGGTTCAGTGAACGACTATGACTCCATCATAGTAATTCCACTTTCATCATCATGAATAACCCATTCAACCTTGTTGATGTACAACAGATACGAAAGATCTTATCATCATAAGACTCTCTACTCTATGCCAATATTCTCTCATATAGATTCAAAAATCTAGAATACTTTGCATCCCATTCCAAGTCTCCCAATCACTCTTGACAGAAGAGAGCATTGGTACATTATTCTCAATATGAAATATGTCTTCAACATATAAGACATGGAAAAATAATTCTAACTCCCACTTAACTTCATGTATAATCATGATTCTTCAATCATGTGAATGAAACCATCCACTATTATCACATGAATGAAAAGTATAATCCTTTAATGCTAGCTTAAGACCATCTTGTGATCACTTAAGATAGCTACGCATAATATGTTAGGATTATTGGATCTTCATATAAGATTTTGTGTTTCAAACACTTCCTTCTCTAAATTCCCATTTTAGAAAAGCGAATTTTAATCTCATTTGCCATTCTTCATTAAAATGAAATGCGGCAATTCCTAACATTATTTATCTTGATTAACATCTTCATGTCAATCTATTCATTTAAGTACTCTAAAGCTCTATTCACTTTAAGGAGACTCTTGCCTTTAAGTGAATCTATTCTTGAGTAACAATCTTTGGATTGTAATGCTATGGCTCGTATGTAACAAAGTCGATTTGGGACAATACCATTACTTTCACAAAGCAATATTTTAACAACAAGACATGTGCACAAAACTCCCACTGAACTATACTCCCACTCTATCTTTATAGATTATAGTTCCATTACTTTCACAAAGTAACACATTAACTATAAGACATGTTTGTGACGATCTCATCTACTCCCACTATATCTCTTAGAAATACTTCTATCTTCTAAAGAGATAGCTTTGTGAGACACAAACATATATATAGTGGAGTACTAGGAGTTCCTCTAGACTGACACTTTAGCTCAAAAAGACCAGCTCTTTTACGGCACACATTATATACGAGTCTTATCCTTGTCATCTGTTAAATAGACTCTTTATTCTAGGTATCTCCAGGTTGATCCTCCAAATTAAAATAAAAATCCCCAAAAGTGAGTTCAACAACTCAACTTGACTCATATTAGTTTGATCTTATGGGTAGTGACACAAGGTCATAAACCATATATAATAAATCAAATTCATTACTTGGATCTTTGCCACCACGATCGGATCGTAATGCTTTAACTCCTTTTGTGCAATTGGTTCTCTACTTCATTTCAGAAATTCTTTAAATTTCTCAAAAGCTTCACTTAATATTTGATCAAGTAAATATACCCATATATACTTAAATCATCGGTAAAAGTGACGAAGTAGTCATAACCTCTCCTTGCGGCGATGCTCATTTGACCACATACATCGGCATGTATTAGTCCTAATAAATCACTTGCTCGTGTTCCTTTACCACTAAAGGGAGTACGAATCATTTTGCAAAGGAGACAAGATTCGCATATTCCATATGATTGATAAATCAAATGGTTCAAAATCTAGTCATCACTAGCCTTTTAATGCGTTTCTCATTTATGTAACCTAATCGAAAAAAAAGGCCAAATGGATAAATCATTTGAATACTTTGTTTGAGTCTTTTGGATCGTATTATGAAGATATCTTTGCATGAGTTGGAAGTGTCTAAAACAAGTATATCTTAAGATAAGTGACATGGCTCACAACCATGTCTATTTTCAACAAAATAAATCATTTCATGTCTAACATAGAAATGGAAATAATGTTTTAGACAAGGTGGGTACATAATAACAATTATGTAGATTACAACTCGAAGTTGTTTGCTAAAACAAGTACATAAATCTCTCTTGAAGTGGCGGCTACCCGAGCTCCATTTCCTTGTCGGCGATTCACATCACCCTTGTTTAGCTTTTCAACTTTTCCAAGTCCCACTTGGAGTGTTAAGTCCAACTTTGATATCTTCCAAATACTTGGGGCAATTACGCTTTCAATGGCACTGGTCGGACTATATTTTTCGGTTACTTGTCGTTAGGAGCACCTAGACCAAAACACAATTTATAACTTCACCAACAACTCTACAATTAGTAAAGAGGCAAGTAAAGGTCGGATCCCAAGGGACGGGAATTGAGATGAGATTTCTATTGCAACTAGTGGTGTCTTAAGGGTGTCACAATTGGGGTTTGAAGTAGAAGATCACTAAACAAAATAGCAATGAAAGTAAACAAGCAAGATGAATTAAAAGGGATGTAAACAATTGATAAAAAGCACTAGGGTGTCATGGGGTCATAGGGGATTCATGGGAATTGATCATACAAACATATTCTCAAGTTATAAGCAAGCAATTATTGTTGTGATGGATTGAGTTGGTTTATATCTTACAATCCTAGGAAAGTTTGGGTCCCGGAGCCGAATCGATTAGATTGTACAACACCTACAAGTCGACTTAATCTTCCCTACTCAACAATATGCATGGTCTAATGAGACTCGTGTTGGTTTATGTCTTACAAGTCTCATTGAAAAGATAGGTGATGGGTAAAAAAATGCAAGGATTCATAGGCTCACATTTCATCAAACATAACATGTGCATAAGTTGAGATCACAACAAGCAAGCAAATAAACTATGAAAGCATATTAATTTAAGCATGAATCATTCCCCATGTTGGTTTCCCCTAATTACCCATTAACCCTATCTAAGGAAACTACTCACTCATTATCATGTTGAACATGCTAGCAAGGTTGTCAATCATACCAACAAAGTGAAACATGATGAATAAATGAAAGTAATTAACAATAATTAAAAAGGGATTAAGAGAATTATACCTAGTAATGATTCCAATAATAAAGCAAAGAATAAAAGAAGTACTTGATGCTTGATTGGAAGGTTGTCAATCTCCCAATAATAACCCAAATAATCTTCAATTACCCAAAATAAAGGATGAACAAGAGAGAGATTAAGGAAATAAAACTTGTATTAAAACTTGATTAAATGTTGATTACAAGATTAAAGAGAGATTTAATTGATATTAACTACCCTAAAGATTGCTAAGAAGAACATGCCCTTCTAATTAGACTAATGGGTTTTTTATAGTGGGGATTAGGTACATGAATTAGGGTTAACTAAGGGTTTAAATGACGATTAAGTCCCTTGTTGAGAAAACGCCGGTCTTTTTGGGAAGACTCCGGTCTCTAGAAAAAGATGTGCATCCTTCCTTGAAGCTTGAAGAAGACGAAATGGGACTGTCTGGGAATCCGGGCGTCTTTAGCACGGGACGGCCGGATTTTGTGATTTCTGCCCGTGCGTCTTGGGAGTGAAGACGGGCGGATTGGGGAGCTTTTGCTCGGGCGTCTTCTGGAGAAGCCGCTCGGGTTGTGGGTGGTGGACGGGCGGATTCATGGGAAGACGCACGGATTGTTAGGCATTCTTGTTTCTTCTTCTTTTCTTCCTTTTTCTTCATAAAATCCTTGGGGATTTCCTCGGGGATGCAAGGATCTTTTCTCATCATTGGCCATCTACTATAGTATGTACAAAGACCTTCTAATCTTGTCTCTCCTTGATGCTTGGTCATTGAATTCAATCAACTTAGT